>NW_026869849.1:2527649-2829812 GCF_018135715.1 Danaus plexippus | reverse complement strand
ACTTATTGATATCCACTCTCCGCTGGGGTGCGTCAGAGAGACAGAGCATCTTTACTAAGGCGGTAGTAATTTTTTTTATTGAAAGTCAATTATAATTTACACGAAAATTGTTTAAATAAGAACAATGACTTCGCGAGGAATTCTCTAAAGACATTTTTGTTATAATCCAATGTGATGAATATATTAGTGAATTTATAGGATATACGTCATCAACAGTTTCGGCTACCTCTAAAACAATATTCTAAATAACATTTAACATATATATAATAAACATATTACGTGTTGTAGTTATCCCGGGAGTGGGTGGGCGAGAGTGTGTCGCGCTCTGTGTGTGTCGGAGGCGGGTCTCTACCTCTTCGTCTCCGCGTGTTGCCGCCCGAGCGCTCCGCCCGCCACGTGCCCAGCGCCAAACCGGGGGCGCTGTTCGGAGCTAAGATCACTCATGTCGCCAAGTTAGTGTACATTTAATATATACTCTATACTTGTTATATATAAGGTTCGAAATCGCTATCTTTCTCATATGGTAATCTTATTTGAATGGCAACTACGTGTCTGACGTCACCGTTGATTAAACATAAAATTCAAAGACGATTAATTTTCTTTGCATTTGAAAAGTGAAGACGCGACAAACAAATGAAATATTTTCATATATGAAATATTAATGAAATGTAGTGATATATATATATATATATATATATATATATATATATATATATATTGTTGTTAGTTCCGTTTTTAATTAATAAAAACAAGATCAATGTCTTATAAGATTCAAACTTTCATATGAGTAATAATAAATGACGTAATATTAAATAAAATTCATCTTTATCAGACGTGAGAAGCGCAACATCCCATTCATAATAAGCGCGTGTGTCCGGGAAGTGGAACGTCGGGGTATCAGCGAGGTGGGCATCTACCGCGTGTCAGGAAGCGCCTCCGACCTCAACCGGCTGAGGAAGAGCTTCGAGACCAGTTAGTACCACACATATCTACTGTTACATTACGACTTAAGTGAAGCTCAACTTAAGTTGGTCTTGACTAATAATACTATGACCGACCTGATAAATCTATAGTATAGATTAGGACTAAGTTAAGTACATCTTGATGTCAAAACGAAATGTTTGTTGATTAAAAAAAATTGCATATAAGTGTAGACGTAGGTGAGTTTAATAATTTTATTTTTAAAGGCAATATAACCTTTTTTCTCATATAGTTTTGCTGATTTATATTTTATTTCCGTACCGACTGGTACCGTTTCCATCGTGTGTATGCTGTTCTATACATTGCAGTTAATATTGTAAAAACTTCACTGAATCAGTCATGTAGAAGCTGTCGTTGTTCCAAATATAATGTTGTAATGTTTTACATATTTCAGACGCCTATGAAGCGGAACAGCTGCTCAAGGAGGTGGACGTCCACTCGGTGACGGGAGTCCTGAAGCTATATCTCCGGGAGCTGCCTGAAGCGCTGTTCACAGACGCTCTATATCCAGAGCTACTAAAAGCTTGGGGCTCCACGCCGGTATAGTCATTTGTTTTTATATATTATGTTTCATATTATTAAAAGAGTTAACAGATTATAAAGTGCTAAGATAAAAATTGATTTCGCTGTCAGAGATTGACGTTGATGAAGTGTGATAAAAAACGGTAGTGTAACGACTCTTCGCTATCTTTAACTATGACCAAAATAAGATGCTTACAAAGACTTATTAAATTCAATCAAATTCTATAACGTAATAAATAAGTGCACTACATCGGTTTAATCTAGAATCAGAATAAAACAAAGTCACGTCAAGTCCATTTAAATTATTGTATTATAGATTAAACATACATTTATTGTGTTATACAGGGTGTGGGCAACTCTACGGATTCAGCGCCGGCGCACACCAGACGACACGCTCTTCTGAAATGCTACGCACAACTCCCGGATCTGAATAAGAACTGCATCGACTTCCTTTTAAACCATTTCGTCAAGTAAGTAATAAATACCAAAGTTTTAAAATTATACCTCCTGTATAAAAATCAATCTGGCAGAGACTAAACAATATGTAGCATCCTAGTTAGTATTACATTTAAATAGAATATTTAGAAGTACAGCAATATTTTCTTCATATCAACTATAATATAAGTTTTGTATGGTAATATTTCAAAGAGTTCCTTTGGTACAGTCCTCGCACTAATTCTACTCAGCTCATGAGGTTTTGAGCGGCAGGACGGGTTAGATAAACATATGCTAATACGACTAAATATCACATAATTCCATTTTTAGGACCTTTTTTAATAATAATTTGTCAAAAAATATTTTATGTACGTCAAGTCACTGACAAGTCAGTGGGGTTCTGCACCCTTATCAGGAGGTGACCAGCACTAACGTGAGGAAGTAACGATAAGATGGAGCAGACTCTGGTAAAATGTTTCAAAGATTCTATTAAAATGTTTTTAATTTTTTAAAAATTAACCCAGAGTAAACAACCACGAGTCCGAGAACAAGATGTCTCTACACAACCTGGCGACCGTATTCGGTCCAACATTGTTACGTCCGAGCGCTGCGGGCGGCAAGCTTCGCGCGGACCAGTTGGCCGCTGGAACCGTGGACGCCATGGCGCAGGCCGGCATCCTGTACACGCTGCTGCAGCAGCGGCACCTAGCGCAGCACCTCACCGCACACCGCCACGCGCCCCACGCGACTAACCCGCTAGACTGAATCGAACACTTGCTTCCTCCTCCTACCCACCCACCCCCCACCCCCACTCCTTAACCCAGTCCGCTAACACTCAAATCTTAATGTCCCTGTATTTATCCGCGAATAACCAGTTCTAGTATGAGTCGTTAGCTTAGACTCTGATTGTATGTAGTCCATCCTAATGAAAAATATCTGGAGGTACTACTTCATACGTCTTAAGCAAAGACAACCTTGAATGCGATTACGTTATCGACGCAAACTCCTACAGAAGTATCTTCAGACCTCACGCCGCTAGTACGATACTATTATTGTATGAATCGCTCGCTTTTCCTAATCACCTCGTGACCGTCCAATGCTATGTCAGCACGTGTAAGCTTGATTCCCATAGTGTATCTCCGCTCTTCAAAACTAGTCCTCCCAATCTTATGTTTTTGGTAAGAACAATCATTTTGTTGTCAAAAACACTAATCCCCACCTAACGCACACTACTTCCCATACCGGGTCAAGTTTATTTTTTTTCCGTACATTTAATACAATTATTTAATTCATTCCAAAACAGTTGTAGGTGATCATAACTACGTGTTTGTATGTAATAATCTGTTTACTGCCAAGAAAATGTAGAGTTTTGATAAAGGCATAAAAGACGTAAGATTCTGTGTGGCCTTCCCGACATGTTTGAGCGCGTGTTATATAACATTTTCCTCAAGTTTTTTTTTCAAACTGGCTACAGTTGAAATACCTTGACGTTGCTTTTTACTTATTAAAGTAAGTGTGGTCATAAATAGTAGATTTTTTACTTTTTTTATACAGAAGGCGAAAGATTTACATTGTGAGGATACATAAATTCATTTTTTTTTTATAGTAAAAGTCAAGTTTAAAGACATTCCACAAAACAAACAGACTGAGAGTAGAAGTAACTGTACTAATAAGGTTTAATATAATTTTGCGCATTAAAGAACTGTTTAGATTGTAGACTCTCGAGTCATTTCATTTAAGACTGTTTGACTCATTCACCTTCTGATGTAAGTAATGAAATAAATTATGTTTACGATATTTAATAATCAATTTAAAACGGAAATATATATATATATATATATATATATATATATATAATACAATGCAATGCAACGATGAGAACGAAATTATTCTAAATTCGAATAATAACCTAGTGTGTTGGAACGCACTTAATGCCAGTGCCCTCACCGAATCTAAAGCATCAGAATAAATAAAAATTTAAAGTCAAATTAAAATAAAACACACATAAAAATATTATTTTATTTGGAATAAAATTATTAGCAATATTAATATTAATGAATTCCCAAATATGCACAAACCTCGAGTATGGTGAATGAGTTGGAAGCCTTCGCGTATTAAAAAGGGACCCAAATTTTAGTGTTAGCTTGTTACAATCGACTGATATTAATAACTGTAGATAAACATCCTTTATAAAAAAAGTGGTACTCGTTTAATTTATGTGAATTAAATAAATGAAATTAAAATTTGATACAAAGCACATTTTCAATACGTCATATTACAATTTACAATAGATGTAATTGCTAGTCGCGCGTAATATACTGATAGTATTATGAGTCCAATGTAATTTAGTGCTTTTTGTATAACATATTTTTATTTTCTTTTGACTTAAAATAGTCGATGATAGATTATCTTAAGTGTTTTCATATTTAGTTCGTAATCGTGTTACATTAGTACTTAAATATGACATACTACCAAAAACAAAAAAAAAATATAGAACAAAGTTGTTTTTGCTTTTTTTTTTTTAAATTCTAAACGTTTTTTTTTTTTTTTTGTTGAGTAATATATTTGTAACTTAAGTACCATTTACGTTTTTTTTTTCTGCCTGTCTATCTTTACTTGTCACCAAAGAACATTTCAAAATGTCTGTCTGCGTATGATATTCGTAAATAAAGTATTTCATTTTGCAGCTACATATAAAGTGTATAGTGATTTCATTGATTCCGTTTCATCTACAGTGTAAACTGTTTATAACGAAACCCAAGGGATCGAACACATGGTACAGTTTAAGTGAGGTTACCGTTTAATGGAGTGAAGAAACTTGTGTCGGAATCTTTATTGATAATACAATAAAATAAATCGATAAACTTAGCGTCAAGCGCTAATTTAATAGTTGTTTATGTATTCGAATCATCTATTCGATTATCTTTTTCACCTTCATTCAGTTTGTCTTCATTTTATGACGCGAAGACAAATTTTATTCATTATTTATAAAGAGTTTACACTGTAATTCGAATGGATACAAATCTTATTTTATAAATAAAAAAAAATGTTGATTTTTATTATTTAATTATATATTTATAATACCATATACAGGACATCACATTACTGTAATCTTTTGCACTTTAGTATTCTGTAACAGTAATACCCTTTTGTATCGATCATTATTTTGTTTATTTTATTACCACTTACATACTTTTACACAAATAGGTTATGTATTACATTGGATTGCCAAAAAGTAGCATTTTGTATTTTTATAGTGTCTTATGAGAATATGTCATTTTAGTAACTTTTTCATTATTCCTGGCAAAGGACATGATTTTTGGGCCCCAGCTATATATAAGGTAGTGTTACTTTAAATTACTTCTTATATAACTATTTTGAATTTTAATATTATATCAAAGTCAAAAAATTTTATTATTTTGTCTGTTTTTTTCACAATATCAGTTTATAAAAATCGAAAAAATCTCAATATGAAGTAAGGTCTAGAGGTCATAAGGCCTAATATTCAAACATAAACATCAACACTTCAGGAATTCAACAGAACTGTAAATTACACACAATTGAAATACCTTCTGTACTGGTAATTTATAATTATACAAAAGTATATGAAATTGTACCATATATACTGTGACTTTGGCAGTTTAATTTATGCTTTATTTTTTATTAAATATCTGTTACATTTAAGAATATAACTTTGGTTTATTATATTTAATTTTGTATATAAATGATACTAAAAAGTAGTTATGTACCATTTCACAATAAAATGTATTTTAATACACCTTTATCTTATGTTTTATTTAGATTCATATAAAACTGTAAATTATGTCTAAAAGATTTGTTTCAAAGTATTTTTCATAATAGAAAATAAATGTTGATAATAGTATAATTGTGAGAGAGGCGAGTGCAGCTGATTTTTTATAGAAGAGAAATGTTACTAAAAGCCAAAATATGTACAATGAAATTCTCATTAATGCTTCCTTCAATATATTATTTTTTTCGAATCTATTCATACATCTACCGAGCCATAGATGGTTATTGGCTTTACAGGATGAACAGTTTTTTGGTCCTGGCCCAAGACAAGTTTCACAAGTGTTATCACAAGCTGTACATTTAAATGAACCTTCTCTGTTAACACAAAATTCATTACTGTTACAAGGGCTATCCAAGCATTCATTAACATCAACACAAACCCCCAATTCATTCTTCCAACCGGCAGCACATTCCATACAAGCATCTCTACCAAATCTATGACACTCTTTGCATGCAGGATGGCATGGTTTACATGAAGATTCAGTAAGGAAATAATTTTTGGAACACTCATCACAATTACTACCTGCAAATCCTTTGTTACAAATGCATGTACCATTACCATGGCGGGTCCCGTCACCACTACATTCGCCGTTGCCGCCGCATATCTTATTATTTTTATCTAGTAGGCAAGGCTCACAGTTAACACCAAAGTGACCTGACGGGCAACACAGCTTTAAATGATTTATACACAACCAAGTATACAAGTCCAGTACATCATGGTCTTCTTCAAACCACCACTGTTCCAACAATTGTTCCGCTTCTTCTGCAAGGGCGTAACACTGATCTTGATGCTTTTTTACTTCTGTACATAGTTTTTCTTGAATTTCAACTAAACGCATCTCACTTCGTGAGTACGATTTTAATTTCGCCTCCTCCCAAGCAACATCTCCGCCTTCATGATTGCTTCTAGACGTTTTTTCTAACCAGTTGTTGATTGAATCTTTTAAAATCACACATCGCATACAATCATTTAATTTATTCACTTTACCAGTACCGGATTTTTTAAGGGATACCAAGGCCGGTATCATGAAAAATATCAAGTAAATTGAGGTTAATTTAGCTATTGATGCTGACAGCATCTTTTTCAAAATATTTCTAATATAATTAAGCTAGAATTTTATATTCATGGCAAATTTGGACGTGAATTTACATCAGAACATTAGCATAACCTAAAATTGTTAATTCATAATATTTATAGACGGGTAACCGATTGACATTTGACATTTGGTAATTTTAATAACTTTGGTAACTGTCCCACCTGTGACTGTCTGCACGGATGCAGGACATATTTTAAACGACCAAACCAAACTGTCCCACTGCAAATCTTTAAAACAAATATGTATATGTATTTTTGAATTAAAACACAGCCGAAAAAAATAACTTAAATACACTATCGTTGGCAAATAACGTAGTTATGTCCAGTGGAGTATATGTAGAAAATTAGTATTCAGGAGCGGAATTTGAATCTTGAATTCCTGGAGCGCCTTAGTAAACTTAACTACATAAAATCGATCGTTTAATATAAAAATTGGGGATGAAAAATTTTTTCGACTGTGAGACGCTAAAAATTCACGAGATCAAAATTTGAGAGAGAAAAAACAAGAACTTATTTAATAAGGTCTTTCTGTTGTACCAGTTACATATCTTGAGTTCACAGTTAGTCGTCATGGAAATATTGGTACCGGTAAAAAGAAAAGTAGCAGTATTCAGTTCTTGTGACGAAATTGCAACACTTGATAAATCTTGTCGAGCATTGTCCACCCGCTCATAGGTTTTTTGACTTATACCTTACCTCAGAAATATAATCGTGAAGTTTTTTTCATGGACTTTTTACTTATTTGCTAAAAACTGAAGAACAGATATTCAAACCATAGTATTAGCAGTTTTATTTTGGAAAAAGACTAGCATCGCAGTAATTGAAAAACATTAAAAAAACAGATTCTTAATTTTATACAAACTAGATTATCGTAAATAAAATGCTAATGGCAAAATAATAGTATACGAATGAGTTTATCTAATTTAATGTTTATCGATCATTTCAATTCTAAAATTATAAACTTACATAACATACTCTATGCTGTAAATTTTATTTCAAATTAGCTGTTGTCATATCACAGTGACAATTTAGAAATGATGGCTCCTCATGATGTATTGTGTTCCATATTTTACTTTTGTCATATGGTAATATGTTAGAAGTGATATATGACTTTGTGATTATTAATTAAATCTTGGTTAATATAAAGTTACATTACGAAAAGAAAATATTATTTTTAACAATTTATTTGGTGTAAAAATATGAACAAATAATTAGGTTATAAAAAAAACAATAACAAATAACCTCTTTAGTATTGGCATGCTTTTGTAGATTATTTCTTGAGAGGTACAAAACACGATGGCAGATAAAATAAAGTAAGTACATATATATTTTTTTATACTTTTTAAAATTAGTAGAACTTAATCGATATCAAGGTTTTGACTTTACCTATTTTTGTTGGTTTATTTTTTCCAAAGAATAACTACAAATTGTGGGACGATAACTGTTTAATACAATAATATATAGTGTTCTAGATAGTGCTTCAAATGTTATGAACATCAGCTCAGTAGCTTTTGTAATTGAGTTTATAATATTAGTTAGTTATAATTTTTGTTACAATTTTCTTGTTTTAAAAATTGTATGTATTTTTTATGTTTTTTCTCTATAATATTTATAATTTTTCAGAATTAATACTAAATATGACATCAAAGATAAGTATGAGCCTTCCGACTCTGAAGATGATTACACTCCATCAGAGAAAAAAATTATGGATAACTTACGAAAGAGAAAGCATCAAGATTCCGGTAGTGAAGAGGAAGTTTATGGATTTTCTGAGTCAGAAGATGATGACAAGAGTGATTTGGGAATGGCTGACAGTGATGTTGAGGGCCAAGAGAAGTCCGACGACGACTTACCAGACTCCAAAGCTTGGGGAAAAAAGAAACAGTCTTATTATTCAACTGATTTTGTAGATGAAGATTATGGTGGATTTGGAGATGAGGAGGAAAATGCTCTCATGGAGGAAGAAGAAGCTAAAAACATACAAAAAAGATTGATTGAGCAACTTGGAGAAGAAGATTTCACTTTAGAGTTCTTCAATGAACAAAGTACCAAAGCTGATGATAAAGAGACTGTCATAAAAAGTGATGTAAGTCAAATGTCCAAAAGGCAAAAATTACAATTACTCGAAAAAGAAAGCCCAGAATTCTCAGGTCTCATTGATGATTTCAAATCAAAGCTAACAGTCGCAAAACAAGACTTGAGTCCTGTTCTAGAACTAGTGAAAGGTGGAAAAATTCCAGACTGCTCTGCTTCCAAATTTGTTAAAACTAATTATGATCTTATACTAAACTACTGCACAAACATTAGTTTTTATTTATTGTTGAAAAGCAGAAGAATTAATGTACAAAACCATCCTGTCATTAAAAGGTTATATCAGTACAGACAAATGTTGAAGAAAATGGAACCAATATATCTTGAAGTGATCAAGCCACAGATAGACAGTATAATGAGTATAGTCAAAAATAATCTGAAACTTCAGATTAGAGAACAGAGAAATAAGAAGCGCAAATCAGGAAAGGATTCAGAATATCCAGCAAAGAAACTCAAATTGATCAATGCTGTTGAAAAAGAAGGAGATGACACTGGAGTGTCTGATGACGATGAAGATGTGGAAGATAAGCTTGAAAATCCAAATGAAGCAGACAATTCATTACGAAATGAGAATGAATCTGATGAGAGCGGTTTCTCAGATAATAATGAAATTGATGAACAAAAGCCTTCCACATCAAGCCAAGATATATTGCCTGGAGATGTTGTTGATAAAAGAGAGATAACATATCAAATTGCCAAAAACAAAGGCTTGACACCACACAGGAAGAAGGAACAAAGGAATCCACGGGTGAAGCATAAGCTTAAATATAGAAAAGCTAAAATAAGAAGGAAGGGAGCCGTTAGAGAAGCAAGAACAGAAGTTACTAGATATGGTGGAGAGGCATCAGGTATTAAGGCTAATGTTAAGAAGAGCATTAAAATAAAATAGCATCAATAATAGTCAATATGTTTAATGTATCATCATCATTTATATAAATTTGCTTCCACAATAAAAAAAACAGTTCCAGATTTTGTTTCACATTTTTTAATGTTGCCACCTGAAATATAAAAAAATATATATTATTTATATCCTTTCAAACCATTTAAGTTAATCAATAAAATATTTGGCTACCAGAACTTGGATTCACAATCATGTTATACAAAAAATAATTTTCGTTTTATTTTAGACAATATGATAGTTTAGATTTTAAAATAGGCAGTCACTTACAGTTTTAAGACTTTATCTTTCCCTCCGGAGGCGACATATGATCCATCAGGTGACCAGTCCACAGCATAAACTTCATCAGCATGACCTGGCAGGTCTAACTCTAGCTTTTTGGTCTTCATATTCCAAACTATAATATTATACAATTAAAAAGACTTATAAATGTGATTGTGGGTCTAATATGTTCATAATATAATGCAGCTAAGTGTATAGCTTACCTTTTAATGTTGAATCAGCACTTGAACTTAATAATAGCCTGGAATCTGCAGACCACGCAACCATGTACACAGCCTGTACATGACCTCTTAGAGTAGTTATAAATTTCCCAGTAGTTGATTCCCACAACTTCACTGACTTATCAAATGAGGCTGAAGCGATTATCCTGAATAAAATATATATTTTTCATCAGCGTTTTAAAAAAAATTAATTTATTAAGTAATGTAATAAAAAGTAAACGGACCTTGCATCAGGTGAAAATTTAACATCATTAATAAGCTGTTGGTGGCCTGTCATTCTTGCTAGTGGCCGTTTCTCTTTCTGTGGCATCCAAAGAAATAAAGTAAAATCATCGGAACCTGACACAAGTCTCTCTTCATCTTTAGAGCAAGTCAGGTCATACCTTTCTTTAGCTCGTTTTTGTAATATTATCTCTAAAACAAAAAGGTGTTAAATGTTTATATTTTTGTATTCTCACATGTAAAAGACTTTAATGAAGAACCACTCACTGTCATCTGTATGATCAAACTTGTCTAGTATGGGATGAAATGGGCCAGTTCTAAGAACATAATCTGTGCTAAGAGCCAATGTGTTTACCCAATGTGCGTGGCCCTCTAATGTTCTACACAATATTCCATCTTCAGACCTCCAAACCTAAAAAATACACAATATGTATTTTGAAATTATCATAATAATCATGATTTTCTTACTCAACATAAAAAATATTTATGTGAACTGGGACCAATTCCTAATGTATTTAATTTAGCATTTAATACAACCTTTACTTTACCTTGATAGTTCTATCCTGTGAAGAAGTATATATAAGTCCAGTGCCACCCCATTTCACACATGTAACAGCTTTAGTATGTCCTGTCAGATTTAATACACAATTTCCCGTTACTGTGTCCCATATTCTGACATCGGTGTCTTTTGATGAGCTAGCTAATTTACGGCACTCTGTATTTCTAAAAATATTTGTGTATATTGGCAATTGGGTTACTTTTTCACTGACATGGTTTTTGGGCCAATATAATACATTGAAATATATTTATGCTATGTATTTACCTTATATAGGGTTCCCATGCAAGAGCTGTCACCCATTGTTTATGACCTAACAACGTTTTCCCAATCTGTTGTCCCGTTAATGGATCCCATATCATTATCCTGCCTTGTTTACACGCTGATGCCAACTTAGTGCCATCTGGTGACCAACTGATACATAACACCCAATTTGAATGTCCTGTCAATAGAGTTTTGTATAATCTAAAGTACAATTAATAACTGAAATGTCCATACTATATCACTTATTATACCTTTGCATACATGATGGGGGGTTTGGGTGTTTAAATCCCAAAATCTGACAGTTGTATCTCCAGAACCACTTGCTAAATGTTTACCCGATGGGCTGAAACTTGTGGATATAACTGCTTCTGCATGCCCTGGTATAGAACTTCACAGCAGGATTATAGTTAATATTTCATACATATAAAGAAATAAAAGAAATTTTATGTTAGTAGAGATTAATACCTTGTACATCTCGTAACAGGCCTGACTTTGAACACAGCCTGTTGCTGATATATAATCTCAACCACCTCTTCAGTATTAAGTTTGGATACATCTAGTGCATCTTGAAGAGTAGATGTTATTTCCACATCTTTTACAAAAAATAGGAAGGGTTTATCTTCCTGCAATGTTAATTGTTATGATCTACTTTGTCTAATATTAAAAACTTACTGTTAAAATATATTTACCTCTTTCAAAAGAGCATTACATATGAGTGAGAGTTGATCTTTCGTTATATTTAATGGTAGATCTAATGGGTTACCAGTTTCTTCACCGGTATCTGACTTAAATCTAGCCTGAATACAACTCGGTAGGTCATTGTCAATGTCCATGTTACTATATAACAAAGAAGTATTTTTATAACCTATAAATAATCACGTTGAGACTTAGGAGATAAACATAACAATCAGTGACAACAGCTGTCTACTAGACAAATGACAGTGTCTGGAGTCCACTTCAAAAAGAATGATAATAACGATCGACAGTTGACACTAGAATCGTACATAGTCTTAACAATAATAAAAGGAAAAAGTATGTACTATTTAATATTTAAAATAAATCCTATTACGTTCAATATAACGTATAATCAATGAGTTAAGAATTTCTTATAATACTGAATTATAAATTTTGAATTAAAATTGAAATAATTTACTTTCAACTCGGGTATTGCTGTTTGGCAACATTTGTACAAATGTCTGACGTCGGCTTTTCACTTACGTGTTATGTTTATCGTTTTATTTATTAAAATTATTAACTTAAAATGAAAGTCCTATACATTTTATTCCTTCTGTGGCATATTGCTAACGGAGATGAACATACCCATACCTACAAAGACAGAGAGCAGGTGGTGTTGTGGATGAATACGGTGGGTCCGTACCATAATCGCCAAGAGACGTATGCATACTTTTCACTGCCTTTTTGTGCTGGTACTAAAGTTACAATAGGTCATTACCATGAGACTTTATCGGAAGCTCTTCAGGGAGTCGAGTTGGAGTTAAGTGGATTGGACATCACATTCAAAGAAAATGTTCCAGCACAACAATTTTGTGCCATTGAACTTGATGAGCAGTCATATAAAGCACTTGTCTATGCCGTGAAAAACCACTACTGGTACCAAATGTACGTAGACGATCTTCCAATTTGGGGAATTGTCGGAGAAATTGATGGTGACAATTATTACATTTGGACCCACAAGAAATTCGACATTGGTTACAATGGAAATCGAATTGTTGAAGTTAACCTTACAGCGGAAAATAAAGAAAAATTAGTGCCTAATGCAAAAATTCCTTTCACTTATGAAGTGAACTGGAAGAAGAGAGATATTAAGTTTGAAGATCGTTTTGATAAATATCTGGATCCGAATTTTTTTCAACACAGGATTCATTGGTTTAGCATCTTCAACAGTTTCATGATGGTTATTTTCTTGGTAGGTCTTGTATCCATGATCCTTATGAGAACACTTCGTAAGGATTATGCCCGATACTCCAAAGATGATGATCTTGATGACTTGGAGAAAGATTTGGGAGATGAATATGGTTGGAAGCAGGTTCATGGTGATGTCTTTAGGCCTGTACCACATCTGGCATTATTCTCAGCTCTGATAGGTGCTGGACATCAGCTTACTGTTGTTACGCTAGCTGTTATTATTTTTACTATATTTGGTGAGCTGTATACAGAAAGGGGATCCCTCCTATCAACAACAATATTCATTTACGCAGCGACATCACCAGTCAATGGATATTTTGGCGGTTCCTTGTACGCTAGAATGGGTGGAAGACTCTGGATCAAACAAATGTTATTATCTGCCTTCCTGTTGCCTGTGCTGGTTTGTGGTACAGCATTCTTCATTAACTTTATTGCAATGTATTATCATGCATCTAGAGCTATACCTTTCGGCAGTATGATTGCTGTTATGTCTATTTGCACGTTTGTGATCTTACCGTTAACCTTGGTTGGTACAGTTCTTGGACGTAATCTGGCGGGACAACCTGACTATCCGTGTCGCATTAATGCCGTACCAAGACCAATCCCTGAGAAGAAATGGTTTATGGAACCATTCATTATCATTATCATGGGTGGTATTTTACCTTTTGGGTCGATATTTATCGAAATGTATTTCATCTTCACTTCATTCTGGGCTTACAAGATTTATTATGTCTATGGATTCATGTTGCTCGTTTTTCTGATTCTGATGATTGTAACTGTGTGTGTTACAATTGTATGCACCTATTTCCTGTTGAATGCCGAGGATTACCGCTGGCAGTGGACAAGTTTCTTGTCGGCTGGAAGTACTGCATTATATGTGTACCTGTATTCATTCTATTACTTCTTGTTCAAAACAAAGATGTATGGCTTGTTTCAAACAACCTTCTATTTTGGTTATATGGCACTCTTCAGTTTAACTTTGGGAATAATCTGTGGTACTGTTGGTTATATCGGTACAAGCTTCTTTGTGAGAAAAATTTATGCAACTGTCAAGATCGATTAGGTTATGAGTAAGATTTTATGTTATTTGCGTATTTTTTCCAACAATATTCTGATTGCTAGATAAGTAATTATTGTAATTGCACTGAAACTTGCGGTGGTTTCTTTGATCTTTTAACTAGAGAAGATGTGAGGGTGATGTCTGGATAAAACATACAATAGATAAATATAATATAATTCATGAAGACATTGCTAGACTTTGGATTTCCAGCTAATTGTGAATAATCAAGCTTTTATTGAGGAATGCACAAAATGCAAGCGTTCTTTCATTTTTAAAGTATTTTTGCTGGCAGCATAAATTACAACCTATCAATCGATATTTAAACCTTAATTTGTAATGTCTAACTTCAAACCTATTATTGATATAATTAAAGCATTTTTTAATTAACGATATAAATTCATACTTTTATTTGTTCATTGTCATAACTTCAAAAAAGAAAAGTATTTGTCAATACAGTCATTTTTATTATTTGTGTCGATTGAAGTGATGTTTATTAAAATTTGTCGTATATTTTTTTAACAACAGAATTTTATGTCAGTCGGTGTCCTTAAAGAAATTGTTTCAAGACTTTATAGCAACACTATTCCTATCTTGCATTAGTCAACATTCTAAAAAAATATGTAAATATAAAAATTTTATTAGTGATTTCATCAATATAATCTTATCAGATTAGTTTTGTAAAGATTGAATCAACTTTTAATTTTTCTTAGAAGCTAAATTCCATATCTCGTGGACTACTATGGTTAATTTTATTAGTCTCTAGATAAGTGACTGTAATTAATACTTAGAATAATTTCACTTATGTAAATATTAACTAGATTTATTATTATAATTAAAACTTAATTATATATAAAGTAATGTATATTGCATTAATATTTAAATTGTGTGTTACTGAAGATGTTATAGTTATGTATGCCATCCAGCATAAATGTAATAAATATCGAAAATAAATGTGACTACATGCAAAAAACTATTTATTTCCTCCTCCATTTTGTTATAACCTGTGTACCTACCTATTAATAACAAAACATAACATGTTTTTAATGTTATCAATGTTTGTATGGATAATAAATTAATAAAGTGGATTTTCATGTTAACGTAGAAAGATATGTTTTTGTCCAAATGCCTAGTAATATTATAAATGCGAAAATAATTTTGTCTGTCTGTTACGTTTTCACGCCTAACCGATTTTGATGAATTGATATAGTGATAGACGGAACCCTTTCGAAAGACATAAGCTACCTTTTACCCCGATCCCAAAACCTCATGGATGGAAGTATGAAGTACGGTTCGGATTCAATGACGTAGTGTTTTTTTACTATTATCACGAACCCGAAACCATGAAGTACAGTTCGGGTTCAGTGGCCGTAGTAGCAGAGAACCACTCTGAAGATCACGCGGACGGAGTCGCAGGCAAAAGCTAGTAGTATATAATTTTGAAGGTTTCCAATACCGATATATGATAACTTTGTAATTGTTTATTTATCAACAAAGTTTGTGGAAACAGAATTCCATATCGATATTGTTTTTAGATTAGGTACTTGATAATGGACAAGAATCATAATTTAATGATGTTTTAGATATGTTTGGCTTGTATTAAATTAATACTAAGTGGATGCATTTCCTCTTCTAGCTGCCTTTCAGAACTCGGCTGAATGACGCTGGACTTCTGAATATTAATGGTAGATAGAAGAGGTAATTTTGATAATTACATAAATGAAAGAGAATGGCGCCCTTCGGAAACCAGAGTTAAGATCTGACCAATAAGGGAACGAGTCACGAGTAACGTAGATATGATGTCTTCAATAATATAAAATGAACTATAATTGAAATAAACTGGCTGTCTTAACACTGTGTGCAGTACGGAAACCTGTTTCCATTTATGTTCCATACACTATATCTTCAAGGAGTAAATTAAGCTCGGAAAAGATGAGAAACATTAAATATGCAGGGCGTGAAAGAATTGTTACGCTTTGTATAAATTATATGGTTTATTACTATCTGTTTATATTGAATCACTTTGATAGGGCAGGTCTTAAAAAAAATAAGCATATACATATTTAATTACATTTACATATCAACATCAACAAACGTATCAACGTCAACGGCGCCTTTTCTAGATTTCTTCCCGCCAGGTGTCTTAGCGTTGAATTTCTCGGCCGTCCTTTTTCTTAACAAATCTATATCTTCATTTTCATCGCTCTGATCCGCCCACTCTAATACCAAACGTCTACCATACAAGTGTGTCGATTGGCACAGAGCATCAAATGCAGACTGTAACGTGAAAAAAATTAAAAATTGTATATAAAATATTAAATTTAATGAAACATTTAATTATTTTAAACAATTTGATTGAATTAATTGATAGATTTTTTTGGATTAAATTAAATCGTTAAGTTCAAAAAGAAAATTCGCGTAATGTAGGACAGTAATGTTCTGTCACGGAAAATGACAATTCTCATTATCTACATTATTTTAAGTTTTAGTACAGTTTTATTACGTATATGTACGTACGTTTAGTAAGTATGTGTAATATGTATGTATTATTAAATATACCTTTGCATCTGCTTTGCTGTAATAATCAACGAACGCAAACCCTCGATGTTGTTCCGAACCCACTGTTAGTTTTTGTGGTAGCCTCAGCGTTTTAATTTCTCCAAATGCTCTGTAATAAAAATATTCGTATGGTCTATATATATATATATATATGAATAATACATTATATTCCTAGTATGGGTGTATAAAAAATATATTTCTAATAAATTAATTAATTTAATGAGATTAAACAAAAACTATCAAGAAATAAAAATTATTTTATATACCAGAAAAAGAAATTCCGTATTTTTGGTTGTATAAGTTTAAGACTGACCTAAATATCTCATGTAATTCTTTCCTATTCGCCTGGAACGGCACGTTTCGTATTAGAATCTTGGTGCCGTTTTGTATCGTGTCCTTCGATGTCTTCTTTGATGTTTTGACTTCGGTTCTGAAAAAAACAAAGATAATATTTATAAGTGAATGAGTGACATTTCTCATGAACTACAAAAATGTGTCTTCAACACAGAATTCTTAGACTTTAACTATATAATGTATACAATAACTGTACTAACATATTTCCTCTCTCAGACCGCTTCAGTTCTAAAGTTTTGCCATCAAGTGTTGACCCCTGTAATACTTTGAGGGCTTCGAGAGTGTCTGTCTTCTTAATATATTGTACGAAACCATAGCCCATGGATAGAAGTTGAGTTTGGTTTTTGGGATCTTTCTTCTTGGCTATGACCACACTGTGCACTTTCCCACAGGTAGAAAAATGCTGTAAAAAATATAACGAAAATAATTAAGATACGTTTTTATAGAAAATAATTGATATGTGTTTTGAACATGGTAAAGTTTTTTAGGCAAAACATGAGTGACTTCAAATTCATCTCTAAATAGATGTTCAGCGAAGAAATGACCATCAACAGAAAACATTCATGGATAACTGAGAAAAATAATGTAGAGTTATAATTTATAAACACATATATGTAATATAATGTGATTAAATCAAAACTTAACAATATCATTTACCGATTTCAATGTCTCCTCTGTAGTTTTAAAGTTGAGATTTTTGATGAACAACGTCGTATCATTTTCTGGTTGTTCGTTTGACTGTTCTTCAACGATTTTCGTTTCAGGTTCTATAACACTAGTTTCTTCACCCGACTCTGCTTCCGTTTTATTCACACCACTCGTTTCTTTGCCGGATACAGTTTCCGTTTTAGCGTCTTTGACGAACACATTCTCTGGCGCCCATTCTAAATATAGCGGCGCCGATTTGTACTGTGAATACGCTAGTTTGCCGAAGGCTTTCTTTGCTTCGAAAGGTTCTATGAAGTCAACCAGCGCTGTGATGCCGTGCCTCGGCATCAGAAACCTCGCCAATTGTCCGTGCTTAACAAACAAATTTCTGATTTCCTCTTTGTCAGTACCGGCTGG
The DNA here is from genome assembly GCF_018135715.1 of Danaus plexippus. Taxonomy (NCBI): domain Eukaryota; kingdom Metazoa; phylum Arthropoda; class Insecta; order Lepidoptera; family Nymphalidae; genus Danaus; species Danaus plexippus. The sequence goes on along the minus strand of NW_026869849.1, from coordinate 2,811,473 downwards.
TAGATTTTTCACTAGTATACATGTTTTGGATCTCTTTGTGGCTGGCTGCATAAAAAAAAAATTGTCAAACATATATCTTTGATTAAAGGAGATTCAGTAGAGGAATATTCATTAGGTTAAGGCGTTTTAATTAGAGGTTTGATGTTATTCTTAGGAAACTTCAAAACATAATACATAAAAAGGCCATGACAATCTGTTAAATAGTTTTTGTACCAATGATATATTTAGTAGCAATTAATAATATATCTCACTCTATTAAAAGCATCAAGATGTACGCCATTTGATTCAAGGAATTCTTTAGTTTCAGCGACCAGCTGTGTCTCTCCCAAGGCAAGTCTGACGGCTGCACTTGTATCTATAATAATAATAATAAGAATAAAAATAAAAATTAGCTATAATAAAGCCAAACCAAAACGAAGTTCTCTTATAAGTACTATAAAATACAAATCTAGAAAACATTGATTGGGAATTTCGTTAAAAAAACTAGTCACATGGCAACTGCTTGCCGATATGAAAGTTAAATACATATATAGATTTAATACCCCGACTCCAATCAGGTCACGATAGCTCAGTTGTTAAAGCAACTTGAATTTAATACTCCAGATATAGCAGGTTTGAGTCTATTAATTTTCTGATTCCTAATTTAAAAATGTCAAAATTGCTTCACTGTTAAAAATATAATGATATTAATTTTGACATACTCTTATTATTATCACTAAGCAGTTGTTCCTTGGTTGTGTTGTAACTGGAAGCGACCACATCAGCTATAGCATTGGCACCGAGGAACAGAACATTCCAATTGTGAGATGACTTGGCTTGCTGCTTCAACTTTAAGGCTTTCTTTTCTTTGAATGGCAGATCCTCTGAAAGAACAAATATAATGCTATACTATGTCTGGACTTATAATATTTTACGTTATTTTTTTATAAAAAAAAATATATATAAACTTTAATATGTCATTCCATATACTATCTTATAGTATAATTTTTTATTTCATTATAAAATTAAACAGATGTGAATATGTTAAATTTTGTTTTCTAAACATATTTGGCTGAATGAGATGGCAACAATGATTTCTTGAATATATACTTTACAATTTAAAAAAATAATTAAAAAACTATTAAATTGAAGTAGTCACGTGTTTAAAATATAAGTGAGCATAATTTCTTTTTAAATTTTCACAAAGCTAAATTAATAACTTGTAAAATATAATTCTATACAGATAGAGCAAGCTCTTGTATAAAAACAGTACAGCCTGTATTATATTTTGCCAGTCTATATTATTTAAACATTTCTTACCATCAATCTCCTCTTCAAGCTTCTCCATCTTTGCTGGTAGTATGTGCATCATTCTTCCACAGAAAGCGGTTCCGTCTAGTTCAGTATAAGCCTTTACAGCATGCTCCGGCATCACAAACGTTATGACAGCAAACCCTTTGGGCTGACGGAGGATTGGGTCTATTGGCATTGAAACTTCTGCGATAGGGCCTGGATATATAACAGGATATTATAATAGTATATATATATATACTGTCATTGATCAATGCATTTTGGGTAAATAAGTAGAAAATAAAAAAAAAAACATCATTTGTTACCAATGATCCCAATACCAATACCAATTTAATACTATGTTTGAATTAATTAAAATTTTTATAAATTAGCGTCACAGTTTATGTCATATTAGTCATTGAATATTTTGTAGGTAAATATCTATTATGTAAAAATGTATGACAGCTTAATTAGGCTTATTTTACATGTTAAAATGTTGCCACTAAATGTAAACTGGCAACCTAGTTTTATATGCCATAGAAATATTAAATTACATTTCTGATATAAGGATAAGTTGCTTTTATTCTGCAACGTTAATTAGTGTTCAGGGCTGTTTTTTAAATATTTGTTTTACATAATATAATGTGTAAAATACTAGCAGCAAAATACATACCGTACTTCTCAAACAAGCTGGTCAACTCTTCTTCTGATACAACATATGGCAAATTCCTTACAAATATTCTACCACTCTCACCAATACTCTCCCCGTTATTTACTTGCTGCAATGTAAAAATAAATATATAGATCAATGCTTTGACTTAATATTTCTGTTTTATACACATACAGCCTAAATAAAGTATACCAGGCCTTAAAATTATAAATACTTTTTAATAGGCTGATTTAATGATACTGATTTAATATTTGATATCAAACCTCTTGTTTCTTTTTGTTATTATGCAACTCTTCCTGTTCCGCAGCAATTTTTGCTTTGTCTTCATACTTGTGCACATGAATGCGATGATTTGCTGTAATCATTATTATTAATTTAAGGACATTTAAAAAAATCCAGTAGAAATATTAATAGCTTGTGCCAATATATATTTCATTGCTATTATTTTATAGCAGAGCTTTAATTATACAGTAAATGAGAATAAAAATTGCAAATAATGATAAACTCACCTATGAAAAGTTTGTCCTTGTTAAGGGCTTTGTTTAATTCCTTTTCTGTTCTGAAACCAACATAGCAGAATCCGGCTAACTTCTTCCCTTTGCCAAGAGGCAGTCTTATTGAAAATGGCACTAAAGGTTTGAAAAATTCCTTTATGTCTTTCTTCTTGCATTTAAACGGTAGACCTGTTATCTGAAAATGGTGTAAATGTTACATAATTTCATTTCTTTAAGTCACCAGTGAAGTAGGTTGTTATTTAGTTCTTTGGAAACATAAGTAAATTAATTTGTAACACTCACTTTAACATAGAACAATGGACGATTGCGGACTTTCTTGGGCTTGTCGTCTTCTGGCTTTGCATCTTTGTTATCAACCTCTGTGTAGCCATCAACTTTCTTCATTAACAGTTTCATATACTGAGAAATTGTGAAAATAGATTATTAAAATATGCGCTTTTGTATATACATATTATATTTTTTTAAAGAAGTTACAAGTTCAGTTATATTTGCCGAGAGAACATTGAACTCATTCCAATATCATATGTCATATGATATTAATGTATAAATTCTAATAATGTACCTCTAAATCGCTTATTTGTTTATTAGCAACTTTTTCTTTTTGCGGAGCATCCTGTATGTCATTTTTCTCTTCTTTTTCATCTTCTTGTATTTTTCCATCCTTGGACGGACTTTCATCCTCGACACCGCTATCATCATCACTTTTATCCGCCGCATCTAATGCCTCTTTTATCCATGCAGTTTTTTCGTTTACATGAGCTTCGATAAATTCTGCAAACAATGGATCATCTTTGTGCTGAAAAACAACATTAAGGTTATACTTCCTATAATGTTATGGATTGAAATTATTGTTGAATAACCTAAACTTATATCTACAAATGTATAAAGATATGAATTCACCTTTTAATAAGATATATGAAGATTTGAATTTACCTTTTTTAATAGTTCCTTTATTTTATTTTTATTTCTCTCTGCTTTGTTTACTTTTTCTTTTTTCGGCTTGACACTGGTTTCATCTTTATGTAGCTTTTTATAAGCAGTACTATCTGTGGCGTACTTGCTCCAGGCTCTTGGTTTTTTTTCATCTCCTAAGTTGGCACATACTTCAACATTTATTTTCATGCTATTTACAAAAGTGCCATCAAAGTGCTCTCTTGCTGCTGCTGCTTGTTCTTCTGTTCTGTATCCCACGAATCCAAAATTTCTAAACTTGCCATCTTTAGTATATTTCAACTGGACATCGGTCACCTCCCCCTTCTCTCCAAAAAGATCTTTCAATTTTTCAACAGTTACCTAGAATAATTAATGTAAAAAGATATTTCAAAGTTCATATTTTTATACATAATGATGGAATATGTATGGTTAAGTACCTTATTGGGTAAATTTTTCACTATTAAACGCGACATGGTTCGTAGTTATTCTCATTTATAAAGGGTCACATTGAAGCCTGTATACATATCGTAAATGTAAAAATAAAAATTATAAATGGTAGGGGTCCTATCTTTAAATAATCTTAGCCTCAATAAGTTAACACTAAACAGATAGCGGAGTGCAATCAAAACATTAACATGTGAGTTAGTGACTTTGACATATTGACTTGGTTTTGTGAATTTTTGCTATATACTATTAATTACTGATTTCCACTAATCAAAAAGAAGAAGAAGAATTACTGATTTTATTTTTTTTATTGTTAATTAAATAAATCTAATTTTCATAGTAAATGAAAAAATATATTTAAATAAATCCGTATGATAATAATCAGTATAACTGCTCAAAGCTTTCGTGACCGTTTATGATTATATGGAATATCCTATAATATAATATATACAGTGTTAATTTTATTCTATAACTTCATTATCTCTTCATTCAATGTTAAACGTCAATGTCAAAATATTTTTGCTATAAAAATTCATTTTAGTGACGACTAGCGAAAAGTAAACAAAAATAAGTAATTTTATACTTTATATTTATAACTAATAAACATTTAACAGCTACCGGTATAAATGTTTCGGTGAAAATAGTGTTTCGACAAATAAAAAAGCAAATGGTATCTTCAGATCTGTAAATTCATAAACACTTATCAGTGAAATTTTTCTACATATAGTAGTGCTGCTTATTGTTACATAGAAATCATAAGGATGTCGACGGCTATGACATTTGGTCAGAAACAATTTATACCTACTGCACCAGATAAGGGGAGCTTTCCTTTGGATCATGATGGGATTTGCAAAAAAAGTATGGTCAGGTACATGAATTGCTTGTATAGTAACAATAGTGACAATTCAAAGTGCAGAACTGAAGCCAAAGAGTACTTAGCTTGCCGAATGGATCATGGCTTAATGGCTAAAGAGGATTGGTCTAAATTAGGTTTTAAAGAATTGTCATCATAAAGATTGTTAATGTTTTTGTTTATAACTAGTCTTAATTAGTAAATTAAATGAATTTGTGAATAAGTTTTGTTTAATTTAGTCTATGTTTTTTATTTCGTATAAAGCCTTGTGTAGTTGTTTACTTGAAGATTTTAAGTATTAAATATTATAAAATTTCTCTTAGTATCACAAAAACTAAGTTATTACATATAATATATTATATTTGTATATATTTATATCAGGTGCGCTTTTATGAATATATTTAGTAACATTCTTGTTTATAGTCTTTTTTTAAAGTAATTGAAACGTGTACTGCAAAGGTTTCATATCTGTAGAAGTATTGTAATGTTACATCAAATATTTTATCATTTGGGAACTTTCAAATAAGTTTCAAGTTAATGTCTGATCACAACAATAATTTAAAAATATGTCCGAGTATGATTTTCACTGTAAAAGGTAAAACTTATATTTACATACAGTTATTGAAACACAGAAGTAATATTACAAAAATCTTTATTTCATTCTTATTAAACATTCTTACTTAAAGGATAACTTCATTTTGCATTTACAAGTTCATTCTATTATTTGAAATTTTGTGTTAAACTTTGCCGATGGCTTTTTAAAAAGTAAATATCACAGTTATTTGTTTATGTCCAAAGTTTTAAGTAAATCACATTATACGTGGACTATACTTGTAATGCACACACATAGGTAACGGATTAATGACAGTTTCTCATCTGAAGCTCAAGCTATAATTTTTATATCTATATCTGCTGATTGCACAAGATTATATGGGAAAGGCTGTGTTAAAGACACACAACATTAAACTACACTTAATAATCATAAAACACTTACAAAAGCATACAAAAATACCTAATATGAATTTATTCTGTACAAAAACTAACTATTAGAAGCACCATTTTCATTCCGGAGATATTGTGAAATAAAGATACAGTATTTATATTGCTCCTTTCTGACTTGAAATTATTTATAAGATTTTGTGTACATGTTCATTAACTGCTATGTGACAATTATGATTGTTCTTGATATCTATATTGTAATATAAAATAAACAAACCGACAAACAGTCATACACAATCTTAGCTAACATTACCATTTTATTTATGGTGTTATATACCTTTAGGAGTAGGACACATTACGATTAGTACATAGTATTCAATAATTTAATGTTAGAAGACATTGATAAGCCAATATATAATATTATTGTAATAGACACGAATACCTCATTAATCTATAAATTCTTAGGTTATATATTGGTAAATATGAATACCCTAGCGACATTACATATACAGCTATTTACTTATTATAAAAATTTACAAATTACATAATATGTGAACCTCTAACCAGCATAGGAGTTGTTTAATGAGTTACATACAAGTTACATTATTAATAAAAATAATATTTTATATTAATAATAATAATAATAATTAATACATATATTTTTTAATATACTTTTTATTTATATTAAGGCATACTTGTGGACATTGCGATTATACACATTTTGTTAATTAATTATTTTAATGACAAAATTTCGCACTATTTTAAACTAACGTTATCAGTTGAGTAATATACAATGCGTTATAAAAATGTTTATAACTTCAAAACTAAATTAGAATTAATGTTGCCATACTAATAGTATTAATATTAGTTATAGTATTTTATTCTTAATTTTTCAAAAGACAGCTTTTTGCTACTAAAATAATACAATAACGGATTACCTTTCCTATTTATAAAAGATTACTATGTTATTAACGTAATGTGTTATAGTAAGTTCATAGCAATACTGACATCGAAACTACATAATCTGTACAGAAGCTAAATAAATGGTGTTATGTACCTTACATCAAATAAAAAGAAATCGATCATATTGAGATCAAAATGTACATATATAGCATTAAAATTTTATATAAAAATGCATCATATAAGAATTAGCCTAGGAGATTAAAAGTTACGTCATTTACGATACAATAATTTAATTACTATAATAGGCAGTGCATGGATTGCGCTTACTTATCCTATCAGACGATACCGATATGTACTTGTTTGTTCAGTAACACGTTTCCGAACAGCACGAGATATTAGAACTTTCTAGTGTCAACTGTCAAGTGTGACACATTATAGAATTATAGACTAAAGAGAGCGGGCTAGTATAATAATTAGAGAAACTAGATACGGCAGTAGACTATGTTTGTTGAGAGCGGCTCGGCTGGGAGAGCGTAGTGTTGATCCCGGGGCTGGGAGTGCTCTGAACGGCGCTCGTCTTCCCGTCCGTTCGATAGGACATGACATCCAGATAGGCGCGGACGGGGTTTGACGTTCGTTCTCGACTCGCATCTGTAGATCGTTGAACTTCCAAAAACCTTTGCCTTTGAAGAAGTATGTTTTGCCTGTAAAATAGACATTTATGTAAATTTCTTGTCAATACTCCAAGTCAGTTCAGCTTAGTGTTTCATATGATTTTTTATTTTACCGTCTTTCCATTGGAACACGCTATCTATGTTGTATCCAACTCCCTTCCACATAGCCATATCACGAGGGTAGTCGAGTTCAACTCGTCCCAGATCTTCGTCGAATCTGTTAAAATTTAAATTAAAATAAATTTCCGTCGAAATTGTGCACAATACATTTCTTTATCTTCGCAACTTACTTCCAGTACATGGTGCCACTGTAGAAGTAAGTTTTTCCGTTGTAGCCCCAAACCATAGCCGCGTCTAACTTCTCAAGGCTCTCCGGTAAGCCGAGTTGAGCGAGGTTCTTGGGATATCCCGGCATCAAGTATTGTGAATCAAACAAGTACAATTGCTTACCTGGAAAGGTTATATTAAAATTATCTAAAGCAACGAGGCCTGATGAGTGCATCACTGCACTGGTGTCAAAGACAAACGGTTCAAATTTATTTTATTTGTTAATTACGCTTTTGCAATGTTTCAGATCCTTGAATTGATTTTTAATACGTATCTATATGACTACACCTTCCTAACATGTTACCGGCTATTCGACTGTAACTGTTGCTTCGATTCCAACTTACCAATAAAGAAAGCTATTTTCCGATCAGGTCTTTCATAAACGGCATCCACGTGAGTTAAATTCTTTGGTAAACCGGTCCACATTCTAGTAATCTCGATTGGATAGCCCGTGTACCGTCTGTCGGCTCCAATCCTCCAATGATACTGTTAAAAGAATTTAAATTTTATACCTGTCGAGGCTTAAATGCTGCATAAAATATATTTTTCTCATGATATTGATAGCAACATTTACCTTATTCTTAAAAATGAAGAGCTCATTACGTATTAGAGATATAGCGTCGTAACTAGTGTCGCATGTGTCGGGTTTGTCGGCAGGTGGGGTCGGTTTGATGGTAGTCGTTTTAACCGGATAAGTGGGTTTTCTTTTGGGGTAATCTTGACTCGGGTCAGTTGGGTAATTCTGTCTTGGATGGCTCGGATATTCTGGTCGGGACTGCGGGTAACGTGGGCGATAAGTTGTAGCGTGCGTCGTGGTCTCTGTTGGTCGAGGATAGTGATTGTGGTTCGTTCTTCTGGGATGTTCTTCCGTAGTGTTATAACGACGACGATCAGGGTAGTAGGGGTTACGATCGGGGTAATTTCTTTCAGGGTGATGAGGTCTGTCGGGTAATGTGGGACGTTCGGGGTAATATACTGGATTTCTATTTGGAGGACGAGGGTATGGTGTGTAAGGACGATGGTTCGGATGTCGTTCTGGGTGATGTTGATGAATGTATGGTCTTCTGGTTGTTGTTGTGGTGGTGGTGGTAGTAGTCGTAGTGGTTGGTGGCGTTTCAGCTGGTCTATAATAAGGTATCTTTGCCCAAGTCTTCTTTACCTTCGGACCTATATTAATAACGACATATTAGTTAAAAAACGAATAAATATTTTGAGATACATTAAGAGTTAAACATAAGTTTCCTTACCATACATCTGTTGAATACCATTCCTGTCATCTTCCGGTAAAACGAAGTTTGGTTGGAAGCCTTGGTACCAGGGGAACATAAGTGCTCCTTTGACGGAACTGTGGCTCAAGCCCAACGAGTGTCCGAATTCGTGAACGGCCACGGCAAACAGCGACGTACCTAAAACATTTAATCGCTACCGGTCAATGTTTGCACGTGAATGCGTAAACACAATTCATAGCGTGTATATCCACAGTCTGAGTGAATTATCACGCGTTCGGTGTTATACTCGCATGTCGACCTTAGAGCTAGCTGTTTGGTACTATCAATATACTATACAGTTTATACTGTTGTACCACAAGCGTGTTTGTTCCACATGCGACCACCCTGTTTATCAGATAACACCGGCGAAATATCTATCTTTTTTAGTAAATATATTTTATCAAACTACTTTCATGGAAGTATTTACCTTAATCAGTAAGAATAGTTATACCTTAAATGAACAAATAAGAATGGTTTAATACGTATTGCTAAATAAAACTCTATTTGCGCTTTACGAATATTTTGACTATAAAAATTTAATTAATTTTACAAATTATTTGCTTAAAGTGTATTGTAATGGGCCTAGTTTACATTTGAGGTACATTGATTTTGCAAGCCTAAAGCTCTGCCTCGCCATTTGCATGTCAAAACATGGACTGACCGCGACATACTCATTTCCTACGAAGCTCATGAAAAACTACCGCTTCGGCACAGCTTAATTAACTATCTGGCACGATGAAACCTAAAGTGGATTAGTTGTTAACTAAAACTGCATTGTTTTAAAGTCTTTATACGATGTTTTATTTTGTGAGAATAAAGATAGATACTAATTTTAATCCCAACATTGGAAAATATTGTATACAATTACTAAAATGTCTAAGATAGTTTTAACAACTAAGTCAGTCGTATTGTTAGTGTATTTTGATATTCTATATTATTTGCTTCACACTACGTACCTTCCTCATCGTCGTTGTTCGGTCTCAAGAGCCACAGTTCGTCGTCGTCAAAGTGAGCGTCACCTCCTCGACCAGTTCCAGGGAAGAAGGCGTGAGCCAACACGGAGCCACGGCCGTCGAAAGGATAGGCGTCATCGTGGTAGCGTCTGTTAATATGAAAATGTGTTTTTTAAGCGTGGCCAATGGCTATATTTAGTTTAAATTTACAGTTTTGTTTGAAAAAATAATATACTAAATACTGTACCACAGATGACATTACCTATTGCCCCTAGTTAAGACTATCACAAAGAATTTTCTTAACATAACTAGGTACAGTTTACAAATCTTCTAGTGACCAAATAAATAATTTAAGATCAAATGTAAGCAATGTACATTTTTAACGGAATATGAATATGAAATTAAATGATGATTTAATTATATATTACTATTATTCTATTACATTTTCTTTAAATCTGCTGAAGGATTAATTCTAAAGAAAACTACAGTTGTAAAGAATATACCGATAAAAATAAAGTAATTAGTATAGAACAAAGTATTATATAGAAAATTATGGTATGTAAAATGAACACAACAATGTAGTCCAAATATTATATGAAGATGTAAGTTACCTTAGAATTCCACAAAAGAATTCAAGCACACAGATTTACATAAAATGTTTAGTGTGAGTACAAAATATTTAACATCGTTGTCATATTTCTGGAATAATGCAGCTTAATGGCTTCGGAACTTTGAAAAGAAAACTGTTAAGAAAAAGATTTTCAGAATAACGAGGTAAAGACAGTATATGCAGCACACATTCTGAGAAAAACTTAAACTCTTTATTATCGCTTTGTGCCAACATGGCGTTTTGGCTGTAAGGGCTCTAAGCAAAACAGAAGAGCTTATGCAACGTCAGAGGAATCTGCTTCTCAAGCATTCTTGAAAATCTTTAAGACGAAACTATAAAACTCAGATTGGGTTGTTTTAAAATACTATTAAGAGACACTTTAAAAGTGTGTGAGACGTAAAGAACTGATTCTATCTCAAGCTGTTTGTTATGTTCAAAGTTGATATGTTTTTAGACTATCAAAAGGTACAAAGAGAACCATCAAAACATGCTTAGTTAAGTGTTTAACGTATGCTGATAATGCGATAGCGTAATCTTAACTAGTAAAGTTTCCTCCCTTGTGCTGGTAATTAGAAATTGTTGTTTAAAAATAATTATTTTATGTAACAGTTTCAGTGTAATAAATGTTTTAATCTAAAAGTACTTTTAAGTTGCGTTATGTGAGAGTACAGTTCACATTTGTTGGCTGTAAAATGAGCTTTCTGTATGAAAATAAACTAATGTATTCATTTCAACACGGCGGCCGGCGCGAGTATGAACAGCAATCAAACTTCCGTTCCCCAGGGTTTGCCTCCAATCTAATAATTTTTCCCACAAAACAAAACAGTAGAAGGACATTGTCTATGAATATTTCACGGAATATTAGCTGTTAGCTACTAAGAAGAAACGTCTGCCATTAATCGATATAACAGCAAAAGTATGAAAGCACTTACGTTTATCGGAATGAGGCCAATATGTGTTAGAGATCGTGTTCGCCATTATATTAAAGCTTACTGAAAACAACTTACTCTACACTATTATTACCTGCCCACTAAATGATAAAAATTATATATAAATATTATTCAGTAAATATTTATAGTGCCTATTACATTTAATACAAATCAAATCCATATATAATAATATAGATATATCGAAAAAGGTTTTGTTTTGGTTATGATAAATAAAGTCATTAAAAGCCGGTTGGAAACAAGGTTATCCATACACCCTTTTCAGTGATGTGGAATGGGAAAGTGTAGTGCTGATATACGCCATCAATATAATGGGTTCCTATGGAAAGTTTCCGTGTTCAAGAATGATTTATTGCGTCGTGGTGTCTACCCACCATGGCTGTCTTTATGATATAACACTCAATGGTTTAAAGGAGTTGGTATGTTTTAAAACAAGTATTTTTAGCCTCATATTAGTTAAAATGATTTAAGAAATTTGAGTGAATTGTATAAAAATATTTTATAGGTCATTCAATGTCGAACAGGGAAATAAATAATTACATGTATTTTATTATCCGGCACATTTAATATCCTCGGTACATGTATATACAATTTAAATAATATAGTATTATAGATACAGTTGCAATAAATCTTGTAAGCCAAGCCTGTGCTACATTCCGCAGAATATCATAATTTAATTCAATAAGTAGAAATTCACCGTAATAAGATATTAAAATTAATTTTTTACATTTATTTGTTCCTGAGTGTAAAGTAATTTTTTTCTTAAAATTTATCGAATATAAAACAACGGTATCATTTAACAACGTTATCGATTATAAAACTACGTTATCATTATTTTTTTTAGGTTTCTATACATTATAGCTCGGTCCTGATGTCTTTATTTCTGAACGAAAATCGTAACTATATTGAAAGTTGGAGAATGTTATCATGTGATATCAGTGCTCGTGCCGAGCATTCGAAAGTATCCCGTCGCAACTAATAAAAGTATCTGCGTGATCGCAACTTGCTATTCGCTGTTCGCTTTAGTTTCGTAAAAGAAATGTTATTTAGAGTACAGAAAACAAGTGCAAGTTTTGCAACGTCCAATATGGCGGACGCAATATGTCATCTGTTGAGGTTTCAGACGCCGCTTGTTCTTCATATAGCGTCCACCGTGATCTAATAAGCGAAACTTTGTGTTCAGCTTATTCTATTTTATATGGACGTCATGTCTTCGCGTCCCTTATTTGTATTTTTAAAATAAATATACAAATTTGTGTTACGACTTTTACTGATATGAATTAACCAATTTGCACAACTTTGTTTTTATATTATCTATTTTAAACAATTTTTTTCTTGCTTTAACACGATCCCCCGTTAGGACCCAATAGATTAATAGTAAATGAATTTAGCAAGTCACGTCCTTTTGGCAAAACTAAATCGAGAAAGTAAAGCTTCACCTTGAATAGCAAACGGTAGGGATATTAGGTGCGATATCTAAAACTTAAACAATTTTCAGGCAACATTATTTTTTATGTTAATATAAAAACATATATTAGTAGCACTCGTCTTTTTAATCATCGAGAAGGTTTTAGGCACAATATTTTTTTCGTTTAAAATGTTTTAAATTTCGAATGGCCACAGATTACTTTTAGTTTATTTTTTTTTTTTCTTGTGATGCCTGGCACGAAAATGTCGCAAATCCCCCTTAAATGGATAGAACGTGTCAGCTAAATCCTTACTTGATTATTATTTATTATCAACGCAAGGAATCAGTACACGAATCTAAGTTTTGTGATCTGTTAATACTGCTTAAATTAAATAAATTACTTTTTTTCTACGGTATTTTGTTGTCTTAGGATTTATCCAAAAAAGTTAGTGAAATAGAATTGTTACTATATTATGATTTCATGTCTTAATTTTTTGATTTAAGCTTTATATAATAATTTACTATATATACCATAAAAGTTAAATTTTTTATATGTTATAATTAAAGCGGGCGATCATTTTGGTCACACAGCAATTCTGTCAAAGAAGTTATTTAAAAAATATATATTGAGAGCTATGTACTTTTAGACTGCATGACGTTCCCTTTGAAAACTGTTTTGTAAAAAAAAAAAACAACGCGACAGCTCTGCAGTGTTACATGAGTGAAAATGCTTTGTCTTGAATGCGAAAACATCATTTTTGTAAGAGTAAACACGATCATATTAGTTAATTAAAAATGCTTTTACAAATTTAGGTTAGGCGTGTACGCGAAATGTTAATAAGGTTCCTTTAAAAGCCTTTCAATGTGATAACTCCATATTATACGACGATTAAATTTATATCAAACATATATGTAATTTATTTATTGCCAAGTTAATATCGATATGAGGTATTGATATTATAATAAAAAGCGTTTATTGAAAGGACTTTGGAATGTTCAGTTATTTTTTTGAACTTACTTGGCGAAGGAAACAACAATGTCAGCTTCATCCGAGTTGATCTCCGTGAAGGTGAGCCTGGAGGCTTGTTCCCATATGTCGAGGGCACGAGCCAGCACACTCCTCGTGCCATGAGGATCCAGTTGCGATGGTCGGCGAACTTGCGACAGACTGACAATAAAAAAATATATACATAAATGTTTGTTACAGTTAATTAAATATCATAATGTATTCAAAGTCTATGACTTATACAGTTAGATTTGATTTTTTGTTCTAAAATACTACCGAGTAATTTGGTAGTTATTTGGTAGCGGACGTCAAATAATTTTAATGTAAATTGAAAAAAATTGTACTTTTATATGACGATATCCTGAAACGTTTGTGACGTGGTAAAATATGAAAACATGCTAGTACATATTTATGTATAGCAAAACACATTTACTATTTAGTAAAAATAATTATGGAGCGAATATTTTCGTCTGTTAGTCAAGTGTTTTGCTTAACTATTTTATGTATATAACAGCGCGAAGGCTTAATGTTTTCTGAATATTCCGTGTAAATGTAAAAAAAACATTAAACGACTTAAACGTTGGCGTTTCATTTCAGCTTCCTCATAATGGAATAATCGCATTGTGAGCAATTTGACGGACTCTATGCTATTTAACGGATGCCGCGTTCATTACGTTGGATTTATGCGTTGTGACATTCGGAGGCTGATCTCATTAGACCAGCACGTAGTTTTAATTAGACTCCAAAGTGTTTCATAATGAGAAATGTTCATTTTTTCTTATATATAAAATAAATATAATTTATTATTAATAAAATAATATATATTTTATTTGGATTGTTGTCCTTTGCGTATAATATCGCTTCCGTGGGTAATTAAAACTAACCAACGCGTTTCGGTCCGCGCTGTTGTTAATAATTATTTCAATAACATTATTAGGGGACACTCGGGAAATATGAAGTGACTGGACACGTTTTGTAGGGGTATATTGATATGGTAGCGTGTATTCAGTAGTTGAATAAAAAATTGATTAGACTTTTTAATGTAATGTTTGTAGCGGAGTGTAATGCGACTATAATTTTCAGGAACACGCATTTCATCTGACAACTAGTTAATTGTGAACTTCGGATTAATTTTGTAACCACATTTCAAAGTTAATGTTGTAATGTCCCATCGAATTAACGAGTGCGGTGGAAGCAGAATAAGTTATGAGTTTAATTTAACGTATAGCGTTACAAAACAAACTCAATAGCAACAAACTATTTTTAAAGTGTACGAATATAGTTGGCCGCATTATATTTAATCTATGTTTTTTTTAATTACAAATTTCCATTGTGTAAGATCTAATAAAACATAAAAAGTAACTTTTGAATAACCATGAAGCCTTGCAACGTAATGTTTAAGTATAAAAAGTTGTTTAATTTAATTTGATGTACGCGTGACTTAACGAATAAGTTTCCGGTGATTTCGAAGGACTCGAGGTCACGGCAGGCTTCTCTTTGTCCGCAAATAAACTTGAGTATATAAGTACAAACAGAAGCCCGGCAACAGTTAGGTGTACGGGTAAGGAACGTGAGTTTGGGCCACGTGAACACGTGGCACTGCGAGGAGGCCGTTGCGTGTGATTGACGGACGTTTAATATTTATAAAACAATCCATATTACATCTGACAGCTTCATTGGCTTGATTGTGACATTTAAATTCAAGTATTAAAAAATATTGTTACATCGGCATCGTAAGATATGTAATAATTTGAATTTCGAAAATGGCGCCATTAGTGAATTTTAGTGGCTGTCAAATTGTCATAATAAAATCTGTTGTTTTTTTAATACTGTACATTAAAATGTTTCTGTGTAATTAAACAGAGCGGACGGAGCGTTTATAGCGTAAAATAATAAAACATGCGATATCATGACGACATGGCGACGTCTTCACTACGGAACGGACATAATCTTGTAACGATGTCATAACAAAGAGATTTGTAAGCATGAACTTTATGGTCTGTGTCCAACGAGCTAAAATTTAATTTTCTGAAATAATCTGTCAGCGAGCCATTAAAATTATTCGCCCGTGTTCGTACCCGGTCGAGTTACGTTTTATACGGAGTTAGGGAAGATGTCGCGACAAGTATTAGGTTTAACACCCACTAACACAATTGTAGCCAGTAATCTACTCGCTCGTTTTGAAGGTGACTTGAATTAAAAATGTTTGTTAAAATATTTATACAGCAGATACAGGATGGCGTGAAAGGAAAAAGAGGTTTCAAATTACATTTTTCACGGTTCGAGTGGGAAATTAACATAAAAATAATAAAATGTCAGTGGGATGTTGTCCCCCATGGCGTGCCAGCGCCCTCCGCCGGCCGCCTGTCAAAACGATTGTCAACTCCGTCGACATATGGGGCCCTTATCTCACTTGTTAATAATCATAGAATATGTGCTGGTATTTTCCTTATTAAAATAACAGTGTTACGTTTGTTTTTTTTTGTGTGGACATTTCTAGAAATGTACGTCGTGAGTATTATTGGAAGATGTTAATCACACACATAAGGTTTGACGACTGCAGGTTATCATCGATATATTTATTAAATACGAAAACAGGGTTATTATAAAATAAAACTTTCCATGGAAGCTGTGTGGAAATTATTATAAAGCACGAATAAACGATTTCCCGATGAGTTACCAAAATGATTGTTGCCTTTTTGACGCGTCGGAAGACGTCGAAGTGATTAAATAACATATTGTTGGCGTTGAAACGATTTGACTTAGCTATAATTGTTCAGTCGGCTGCATAATTTTCTCCTTTAAGCGAGATCTTCTCCCACGACGCCTTTCTCACGCCGTATATTGTAGATAAGCGACGTGGCAATAGGCATTGATGTTCGCTCGGGACTTCAATGGCAGTCTATCTCCTCGTTTCTTTGAAGGTGAGGGATTTGAAGCCATTCTCTCAATAAGGAAATACCGACACGGAAAGCGGTGATTTCGATTTAAAATTATTTTCAATCTCTCAGAAAATTTCTTAGTAAATCTGTGAGTTTATTTGTTATAAATTCCTATTACGTGATCACGAAAATACTTCTATCTAGAATTTTTAAAAGCTTTCACTATAAGTGAATTTTGTTACAAAACCAAAATGTTAATTTGAATACCTAACATTGAACAAATCAATTCCCGACGATGGTATTCATAAGTGGCAGTAGCGGTCGGCTAAACCCGATTTAGGTCTATCAGTGTGCCTTGCTAATAGCGCCTTTGAATGTGATGTGACCAAGAACACTATACACGCATAGAAACCATTAAGGTCCTCGGGGATTTGCTTGTATTCAGAGCCTTTCAGCAACAATGTTTAAGACAATACTCTGTGTTGTGCTATGTCACTATATACCTATATAAATCATTAACAATATAAATATTATAACTATGACATATATATGTACACAAGATATCGAACCACGAATAAATAAGCAAATCAAAAAAATCGTACCAAATTATTTTCTATTGCTATAATAAAATTTATATACCATATCAGCTTCAAACAATATATATATATATTAGTAAATAGAAAAAGACAATTTATAATTCTCTTAAACTTATTATGGTATAAATATTACTTATAGAATTCCATTGATATGGAGTTAATTTTAAAACCTGAAACACTTTTAACAGTCCTAATCGGATGTCACCTGAGGCACGATTCATTCGAATCGAGTATCGATGCTCTTCGTCGCACATAGGAGAAATTAGCGAATCTGGCCGAACAGCCTGGGGTAGAATTAAGTCGGCAGTAACATTGTTACGATCGTAATAGCGTATTACCGCTGCTCGCGCCGTACACCCATTTTCCACCCGACTTCTGCTGCCAAATTGAAATGATTTTTCAGTGACGTGATTGCACCTACATAGCACTTTTGATATTCATAACCGTGTTCCGGATTCGGTTCCGGTTTGCATCTGATTTCATGTTATTTACATAAATTTGCGTAACATTACCAGCGTATCAGACTATAGATATTCGTTGTTAATGAAATTGTTTTATAAGTTCATGAAAATGTTATTAATTTGAAAAATATATATTTACGATCGAAAAAGTTTAGACGTATTGTTACTTAAGGCAGACGTTAATGGAATTTATAAGTATATATTTGTTCAGTTTGAGAAGGAAACGATCTTTATAGTAAAGTCAATAAACTAGGTACAAGTCGCTCGCTATTATCTTTCTTCATAATATCAGCTGAAGCGTTAATCTACGATGGAGTAGTTATGGATTAGTTTCAAATGATTATAGCCTTATATGAAGCATCGTGGGATCTAGTTAAGGACACGGGTTAAAACTTTTATATGAGTTGGCTGAACTAAAAGAGATATAATTGGAAACCCGAGACGGTTGGTAGGAGCGCGGCGTGTGACGGCAGTTATTTCTTATTTTAGTTATTTTACTGCTGTAAATTTATTCCTTTGATACTATCAAGGTTTAATATATTTGTTTTATTATTTTCTATTAAATTACTATGCATATATATTAAATTTTAAAAGAAAAATATAATATTTAGTGTGATTATTATACAATAATTCCGAAGTGTTAAACTATCCGAGTTTTTGTCACAGACTAAACTAAGAGTTGACTTGATTTTATCAAGGAAATGTCATAAGGGAACAGAAATATATTCGAGAACCTAAAAACATAAAAGTATGAAAGTTTTTATGGTCCCAACGGCTTAATATTACTCTGCACTCATGTTGAATTGCATTTTATTGAAAAAGTTCTGTGATCGATGAACCTTTATTACTATTCAGCTGTTAAGATGAAAAGTTAACAAGTGTTTGACTGAGCATCGGTGACTACAGACCGGTAAACTTTAATCTCGGATCTAATTTTAGTGACTTAGAAAACCGAACGGTTACTTTCAGAGATTTTCTATTTTATTTGCGACGAGGTGATATCTTAAAGTCTTCTGAGAGCAGACTTTAGTTTATAGTTTATCTATCCAATAACCCCATCAGCTAAGTCAACGTCTCTAGATATTTCACCGGTAGACGATGTACCTCGGAGCTCGTAGGGTCTCCCGTTATTTTTACTACACCCTCACCGAGACGAGTTAAAAGCGTTTGTCTTGAATTTTTAAAGTGCCAATTGAAGTTTAAGGACAAAAGAAGTCAGACTCACTCATACAATATACGGAAGAATGGTTACTTGATGTTTAAAGTATCGTCGACAGCCGGAGCGTCATGTTTAAATATTAAAATAATAATAAAAAGAAATAACACATATAAAAGTTTAGAGCGCGATATAAACTTGTACGGGATGCTGCGGGAAAATGGATAAACAATGAGAGGAATATTAAGTATTCAAAACGGCGTCGCGTCGGTCGATATAGGAAATGACGTACCGATTAGTTGTAGATCCGCGCTGGGAGATATATCCGGCGGAACCCGATGGGATTACTTCCCTCGTGATGCACGCCAACAATGCGAGACCTAAACGCGCAATAAGATTTAACGGAACCATCGAAAAGTTGTCACCCCCGAGTCGCTTCATTAGAATCGAGATTCCCACGGTTCATTAGGAATGCTCGGAATTCTCAGCGTTCATTAGAAATACTCTGGCGGAGTGGACCCGGGGCGTAAATAAGTGATTAAAGCAGTTGGGATTGTTTTCAGACGGCCAGAGTGCAGGAGCTACTCCCGGCTAAACTCTTGATACATTTAAAATGAGACGTCGCCGTCCGCTCGATCTGCTAATGTTTTATGAGATTACTTATATATACGGCTTAATGGTTATGTTCAATTACATTCCAATCAAATATTTATGTCACATTTACGAAAATTTTAATCCCAATTTCTATGAATATGTTTCATGTTGGCTAAATATGACTCCGCTTAAATGCGGAGATTAAAGCGACGATTGTGGCAACACTATATACTTTTTAAGCTGAATTTTATTACATCGTCATGAAAGAAGGTAAAAATAATCCGTGTCGATCTGTGTACATCTGCGTATTAAGCAGGTGAGATACACATTCAAAACGAAACCGTGACTTCAAAGAGATATTTATTAATTCCCTTTATGAATATTTTCCAATTTTATTTTATATATTCGGTAAGAATTTTCGATTTAATACTTCCTGTATCTGTCATAACTCGTAACATTGTCCTTTATTATTAACCGATTAAACAATATTTATATAATTACGATTATATTCTCATATGTAAACGAGCCCTCGGCTTTCTGATACACACGGTATGTGATAAACAAGTTACATAGAAGTTACAGAATCTTAGTTATCGGCGCCTGCAGAGAAGTTAGCGGTTTGGGGCTAAATGGACCCGCACGTCCGGACAAACATCGGAAATTCGAAAGTCAAACAAGTTTACGCAAATTTATAACTTCCGAGGATTGGCAGCAGTTGTCAGACACCGACTTGAGAACTTTAAGTCTTATATCAGTGACATTTTTCCAACACTTCCAATTTGTAATCGAACGTGGAATGGAAATCTTTAAGGTGATCTTAAATAAGAATAGAAGCGAAAGTAAATTATAAAAAGTAAAGACTGTGAAAGAAAGTGGAAGCGATACTAGCCGTTAATGGCTCACATAGCTAACATTGTCATAACTTAGTGTCAGGGGGTGGACATTATACAAGAACTTTAATAACAGACATTTTAAATGCGATTCAAATTCAAGTTTCAACGCTAGGAAACTTTCTAAATATTAAAATATCGAAGATTGCTGAAGTTGAATCTGTTTTTAAAGTGGACAATGATCCTCGCGGGTCATTGTGCTCGATTTGTTCGTACGTATCCCTTATATATTGTTGATTTAAATTTTATTTTCTGTAAAACACTTCATATATTTCTAAGAACATCGTATTCGATATAAAATTGTTAATTTTATATGAAGAATATTGACTAAAACTATTTTCCATGAATATCTTTGTTAGATATCAAGTTTGATTTTCTGAACATTGAAAATCTGAACTTTCATATTATCATTTTTAGCTGGACGGTGATCTTGTTTTTAGAATTACAGTCTTTTCTAAGCTTGGGTGTTACCTAGAGTATTATCTCTAGTCGAGCGCAGCCATGCCCTGGAGGGCGCTGCACCGAGGGATCACTTGTATCTCAACTCTAGTAGAGTTCTGAATGGAAACATGCTAAAATTATAATAGATTAAGAAAATAATCTACATGTAAATATACAATAAAAGCTACGTTAACATATTTATTCTTTGTTAAGTTATTTTAAGGTTTATTTTAATAAGCATATTATGTTTTACGAGAACTTTTTAGTATGAAAAGTAATATTTTGTAACTAGGTGTGGTGAGGTGAACGTACCAACTGCAGGGTCAATTTCGAAGGTCGCCGATACTGGGGTCGAGGTACTGTGTTATGTAACATATATTTTATTCTGTAGTACATGTTGTACCGCACATAAATTTAATTTAAACACGTTCTAGTATAAAATACTTTTGTATTACTTTGAATACTTAGTTATTATTCAAATTCGTAATTGAGGAATATTATTTGACTTTACTTTTACCAAGAAAAGTAAATGAAAATCCAGAACATTATCAATGTTAATGTAATTTTGCTTCCAATTCGAGTCCATCTTATGAAATAAATATTGTTGCTGTATACTGACTATTAAACTAACATTTCCTCATTATATTGTCTATAATCGCATATAAGAAATGTTATCTGTTTTGTTATATCTTATGCGATTTGTTAACCAAAGTCGAACAATAAATTAATTGTTAGAATTCACTGTACGCAAATTAAATTATAAAAACAATATGTTATTTGCCGTCATTAATTTGAAGTGCATATTTTTATTGTAAGTATATTCAAGGATTGAAATATCAAAATCTGAAATTAAAGCGGAACTGAAAAAGCTAGCAAAATAACGCAATTAAAAAATATCTACGCGAATGATAAAAATTTAGTAGAAAGGTGCGGAAGTTAAAGTCCGAAAACATTGTTTTAGGGGCACTTAAATTTTAGCATATACCCAAAGACCGTCAGATGCCTGTGTTGAGTTATTTAAATTAAGTCACAGGTTACAAAGCGAAACTCATTTGCGTCTACAAAAGTGTAGATTATATTTTTCTTCTGCGTTAGAACTGAATGCATTGCTATATTCTTTTTTGTCTGGAGTCGGCCGCCACGAGCGCGGCACAAAGCATCGGCTTGTATTCCCAGACTCACTCACCTGGAAAGGAAAGAAAAGAAATGTTAATTAAGAACCATTGAACAAAATTGATATCATCGGCAATAGGGTTCGACTGTTATTGTAAACGGATGAAGGCGTAGTTGTGAGAGGAGACGACGCTTGATAGATTTTCATTTTAAAAGCTTTGTTGCTATTCAAACTTTGTACTATTTTTTAATAAACCATCAAGTGTAATATTAAACTTTATAAGACAGTTACTTTTATCCAGTCAATATTTTGACTTTAGCTCGTTTATTTCTGAATATTCTTAGATTCTGGTTTTAGTTAGGTTGGTATGTTAGGTTTATTTATTACGTTTCGTCATTGACATTGTGGTATGAAAAAGTCATACCAAAAAAAACCCTGGTCCAATTACCGTATGACAGAGCTTGAATGTGAGAATTAATAACAATGAAACGTAAATTGACTGTATATTCGGTAGGTGTGGAGAGTGCGTATCCTTCTATAGAACTGCGAGGGCGGTTAAAGCGTACATCTCATTTGGAATCAGCGGCGCGGACTGCATATTTAGTGAGTGGACGAGCGGTGAGCCGCGAACTGGCATTTGGCAGCGGACGCGTTCGCACACAGCCGGCTCCGTAAACTAAACAACTCGTAAAAGTGTAAAAGTCGTAACGATAGCGGTGCGGAGCCGCCTAATATGAGCGGCGGCTGGAAACGAGCCAGTTACACTCATTATCAGATGGAATGCATCCGGGCAAGCCTTCCGTTTTACGATCGGCCTCTAATTACGCTAGCTCAAGGCAGTTTTTCAGATTCAAATGCCGGACGCATCGAATGTTTATCGAACTGAACAACTCGGTCAACGTTCGGTTGTAACGTTAATAACGTCAAAGCACGGTACGCTCGCGATATGAAAAAAGTCTCGAAAAATGTCGCAACCAACCCGCAATAACAGCGGCCGCTGTTTTACGAGAGTACGCTGATAAAACCGGAGTGGCACGCAGAGTGCGGTCCGCCTTACGACGTGCTGCCAATTTATGCTGCACGATAAGCAGAGTTTGTTTAGCCTTAAACTCACCGCCGGTTAAAAGGCAGAATGACAATTATTATTTTTGTTACGATTCATCATTTATTAACATTGTAATTACTGACGATGGCAAATCTTCTGAACTTATTACAGTTAAGAATTAAACAGAAAAGCTTCAGAAATCGCATTCTCCGAACATAAAATTTATTTGGCACTTTGCTTTTTAGGTTTACTATTGTTGCGATCCATTTAAGACAATCCGATTGTATCTTCGACGAAGATTGGTTTGGAAATAGAGAAGCGATCAATTCCGTGAAGGTATTTCTGGCTTAGGCTCAGTGTTGCTGTAACATATTCAAGATGCTGGTCGACGCTTATTCGGCGGTGGAATAACTGGAATTACATGGAATCGCTCGCAAGCAATATTAGTATGCGAATGTTGAACGCCACTGGAATGAGTCGGTGTCACGTAGACGTCTCCATCGTTGCCACGTCAAAATGCAATAGAGTAAAATATAAGCGAGCTAGGTAGACGCTCCCTGTAGCTATGGGCTATAAAAATTCATATTATTACAGCTAATAGTATATTTTTATGTTAATACCGATAAGTGATGATATAGAATATGAAATAAATGATGGGAATTATTATGATTGAGTATTATAACAAATATTATAAGCCATTTCGAAGGAAATCGGATGGTGAAAGATGAGGTCTTTTTGTCGGCGACTCAGAACAGAGCGCGTGACAGGCATAGGGTATGTGGGAGTGAATTCAGGGTAATCCAGGCATATTGGTGCGGGGACATGACATGCATCCACGCCTTCATGATATATGGCTACGCAATGCTGTGGGTACTAACAGACATACATCTTGTGTGAGGCGATATTAATATAACATGTACAATATTATAATAAACGTCTCTCATATATCTAGTTAATGTCACAAGTAAAATGAAAATATTCAAAATATTCTACAGTGAACGTGAATATTTCAGCTTTTATTTAAATATTTTTTATTGTTATAAAATTTTCGATTTTATTTCCATTATAACAATATCATTCGATTCACGATTGCTATGCAAATATAACCATAATTATAGCCGAGGGTTATTCTATAATGTTCATCAAATGTATCGAGTTATTAAGACGTAACTGAAATAACGTTTCCGAACGGAAATTTAATTGAAAACGTAAAATTATGCGTAAAGATGAAATGTCGCGCGTGTCCTGCGCCGAGGGGCCCGGGGCTCGGGGCCCACTGGGACCCTCGAGTCAATCTTGCCCCATTACTCGCGACAAATTGGAAAAATATTCAATTACACCATGCTAAATATTGGATTATGTGATGGCAAATTACAATTTTGCATCGGGGCCATAACACTATTCCCGGGTTCCGTTACAGATATATCCAAAAGATTTAGTTCCGTTGATATCACCACTATCTTAATGGAAAATGTTGTCATATGGAGAATGTAGGAAACGTGTGTACTGCAATATACATTTATTACTTTTGTTACTCCCAGAGCGGCCGTTTGAGTGGTCACCGTCTTCAATTTATCCGATTCAGTGCCTCCTTGATGTGTTCCTCTCTTGAAATCATTAACTATAAGCCAACGTAATTTTTTACTGAAATTCTGTTCCATTTCCACCGGTTTAGAAAATAATATTAAGCTTATTTTCATGTACTTGCTTAAGCCGCATTAGCATTCATAAGGTTTCCTTGAGTTTTAGAATGGATTACTACGTAAACGGGAATGCCCGGGATATGTAATTGATATTTTTTTTGTTACTTTTATGTCAGTGATATTTTAATACGTTTTAAATTTTATTTTTTTTATTTTTGACACAATTTATTTATGTTTCGTTTTGTATTATTTGTAGTAGTGATTAATCGAACGTTATAAAATAATGTCCTTTGAAACAGGAAGGTTATGTTTTCCATAAAAAGTGTGGTAATGAACAGAGCGATCATCGGGCGCGTGGATTACTCTGCAGTCCGAGTAATTGGCAATTAATCACCGGCGTTTTCTATTTCAGCGTGTTCTCACCGTCGCTGTTGCTAACGAGATCGAGATTGCACCGTTTGTAATAACAGGGACACTCGTTCAGTCATCAAGGATAACCGTCTGAATCACACTTTACAATGATTCCTGAAAACCTACATAGGAATTTAAATTTTTTTTATTTACTTTGACACAAGAATACATTTTACCTGACATGTCAACTACCTCGCAGTAACCGTGATCACGAGACGTCTATTTGCTTGCTTCATAGTTGTTTCTCAAAGAAATATATTTTTTTAATATTTAAAATTAATTTTAAGAATATATATGTAACCTACTTTTTAACTAAAACTTTGATATTAATAGAATATTAATATATCAATCAACCCGTTTATAGTATTACCTCTGTTCGTAAAGATATTTTCATTAAATGATTATATAAAAATATTCAACGAGTAAACGCTGTGATGACTGTATGATTATCATTATATGATTTTATATTCTCATATCTGTTAATTGAGAAAGCGAACAATATTAACGTTTACTATACGAATCATTTGCGAGATGTTTTTATGCACGGAATCAGGTTTATATCAAACCAATCGTCTCGAACTTCATATCCTGCTGAGGTGAAGTGATTTATACGGGTTTATTTGTGTTGTGTAAAGGAGTGGATTGCACGACACCTTTCAAATAAATTGTCTTGAGACCACTGCATGGTAAACAACTCAACCCGTGCAGATGTTCGCAGTAAACCAAACACCTAGCAGGAGATATATCTCGTTGAAATTGCTCTTAGTTTCCCTCCGATACTGAATTCACATCTTCACGCCCTTTTTGTTTAATCTGGAGAGTAGATTTGTACGTTGAGGCGATTTTATAGTTCTCGCTGAAAACACCTCACTCGCTCACGGTGTTTGATGTAAATAATAGGATATTCTCATTAATTAGTGTACAAGTTTGATCGTCAAACAGACTTACTAGTTACAAATATAATTGCAACAAAAGTAAGAGTGATATCTGAAGTTTAACAATTAACAACAACTCTTATCACTGAGACTTCACCTGACGCTGAACTTGATTAATTGCGAACCAATAGCGTCGCGTGACTAACTTAAATTTGACGAACCACGGTTAAATAATGGCGGGTATCGATGACATAAGATATATTGAACTGGGAGTTAAGTCGGAGTTCTACGATGAAATTTTGTCTGTGCTTACCATCGGTTAAACAAAAACTATTGGAGTTTTTATCAAGAAGTTCGATATATACCAGTTACAATTTAATCAAGTGCCTTGAAGTGTTCGGTTTATCAACTATAGTATATACGTTTTTATTTACTATGCGAATAGAGGGTATTGAATAGTTTTATATTATTATTTTTTTAAATATTTATTTATTTATAGCCACTTAGCCAACTATAGGATGACGGTAAGAGTTGGGCTTAAGAACAATGAAAAATTATAATTTGTAAATATATTTTTTTTGGACTTGGAAATACGTAAACTGATTTGATTAAAAATGTTATAATGCCTTTTTAATTTTTACTATTACCCCCAATCAGACATATCATCTAAGTCAGAAGAATATTTTTTTCTATACTATGATATGTATTTTAAAATAAATCACTATTTATCACATCTTTAAAACGAGCGATTCTAGTTAAAATTATCTTATTTAGTCCCCAACAATCTCACATCATAACTATATTTTTATATCTGGTAAAAAACTCAATTAAAAACTGGCTATCATGACATACCTTTAAACAGTCAGACAGTCACCTTGATGATAGATTGCCGCTAAAGATCGAAATTTTTATTAAAATTGAAAATTAATTCCAAGTTCCATTAAACTTTATTACAAAACAACAAATATGATATCACAGTTGTTGCATGTAGTCGTTATTTTGTATCTCACAGAATGTTCTGCCTTTGTTAGAATTCTCTGAATACTTTCTAATATAAGATATAAATATATTTCCAAAATAATAGTCAGTTATTTCACATCTATATAGTGTTATTTTTGAATTAAATTACGTGAACGTATTTTTTACGTATTTAGATTTTACGATCTCTGAATATTTTAAACAATATAACAAAATAATAAATACACAAATAAAAATTAATAATTGTGTTCAACGCTTGAGAAAACATATTTCTTTTATATAAAAAAAATTAAATTTTATGAAATAAATAAATTATTAAACCCCTTTTATAATTCCTCATTCTATATAAAATTCATAGAATAGTTTTATTTTATAAATAAAATACATAATGTATCTAAATCCGTCGCTTGTATTCAAATTGGACGGACTGTAACTAATATAGGGACATCGGCACAGATAATAAAACAATTCCAGTAACACACACGTCGGCGGACAATATCTGTTTTGCCACGGACACAATGTCACGCTGCCAAATTACTGTTATACTGTCATAACCGGACTATAGCAACGGACTGTTGTTAGTGAACTATTCGAAACGAAATTCTTTAATTTATATTTTTCAATATTCACAACGATACAATTCATTACTATTGTAAGTTTGTTTGAAGTAATATCATACGTATATATCAGAAATAAAAATACAATTGAGTTTTTTTGGCTAAGCACTGGTCTGTTAAAGCTGACAGCTACGTCGTAGCACGCGAAGTGTTATCTGTTAAGCTGCGTAGGCCTGTTGGCACTTGCTACGAATATACTAGTTGCCAATTCGTAGTATAAGCTGAGCTGTTCGTAGGCACAACATATCTAGTAGTCTTGAGACAGCCTGGGAACTTAAGCAATACCCAGATTATGACAGTCTCAGATCTTGTGTATACTGTAAACTATAATACGAAAGGTTTTGTTTAAACACGTATCTGTATAACTATTTACGTGTAAGAGACAATCAAGTGAAATAATCCACTAACTAAATACATTTAGTCTAATGTTGTGTCACGAAGACAATCAACATAGTGAGACGTTGACTGACTGTGAAATGCATTGCAAATACAAATCAATGCGACCAGGTGTAACACGGAGATAATGCCGACTTAACCGTCGTGCATTTGGTAATTAACTATGTTATTCAAACATTATAGTCCCTATTATAATAATAATAAGGACTGCTTTATTATAACACAATTTGTGTGTCGGATGCGGTCTGTGGTAATAACATTATTTATTTCATAATCTCGTCTAATGCGGTGTTTTGGTAATCTCTGACCTTTCATGATATAATTTTCCAGTATTATAGTTGTTATATTCATGATTTTATTTTATACGAGGCTTTTACAGCTTTACTTTTTCTGTTGCTCTGATTATGAAACGGGCAGGAAAAATATAAGCTTCCATTTAAGCTCGAAATACATATATTTACTATATTTATATATACATATGTAAAGAATTAAGTACTGCCTTCTTAACCTCAAAATCATTGCACATAGGTTGACATTATACTTAATGTACCAGGATGAAATATTAATATAGGTGGAGAACCTACTTTATTATGACACTAGTCATTTCCTACAGCTTTGTCTAGTTCAGATATGCTTCATTCAAAGAATTTATATAAGTATTGTAAATTCGGGAATATCTTTTTCTTTATCTGTATGTTTTAGTCAAAATCGATTTGGATGTTATTTGTTATAAAGATAAATAGTGTCTTTGGATAAAACTTGGCTTATTTTTGGTGCTGTAACCGAAATCGGGCACAAGCTTTAGTCTACAAATTATAGACCTCAAAGCTATATTAACACTAAGTTATTTATAACACTAAGACAAATGCTTATGTCTGTTAGTCATCATATATTTAAACAGGAACAATACATGTAAATAATATTATGAACTATTGTATAAGATGTTTAATTTCCTGTTTAAGGTGAGATTGAACGGAAGACTATCTTCGTCGGATGTTTTCGCAGCTCGGATACATTTTGAAACTAACAATGTGTGGCGTGTGCTATGAATTGACATACATATGTTTATCAAGTTAAGTTTTAAATAAACACATATTATATTGTTGGGCCGTAATAAAGAATATTAGATATTTTTAACGAGACCGTGATTTGGTATTTGTGTTACTTAGAAAGGTTTATTTTAACAATATCTTCATTCAATAACTGAATTGATTTGATCGTGGCATCACGTGTAAGATTAATTTCACATTATAAATTCTTATAAAAATTTATTATTAAAATTCACATATTTCGAGTGAAAGACACACAAATACATTATCTAAAAACCTTGATATATTAACTATTTATTATATATGTTTATAATAACAACGTAGAGCAATGAAAACTTACATCACAATAGTAACGTGTTTCTTAACTATAATGCTGTATGAGTAACAGTACAGTGGATCGTAAGCCACTAAATTAGTAGCCAATATCGTATAAATCACAGAGAAGATTCTCGTCTGCTTTCTGTTCGTTCCTCGAGCTATTTTTACAGCTCACCTAATAGTTTTTCCATCAAAATTTCCTCGCGTAAACTATAGCTAACTGAGCTTTATTGTAAATGATTCTCGACAAGACCATACCATATTATAATTTATCACTTCGTTTGACTGATAGGATTAAAACTCTCCATATAAATGGTAACTTAATGAAACCTGATGTATTGGTTCCTTCCGTATTTATTTCCTTATCACTGTACATATGTTGTAGCCTCAAATTGATCTGTTTGAGTTTTTTTTTATATTCGATCGCAGTTCTTAACTCAATATTATATTTTTATCTCTTATTTGATACTCTAGATTCGATTACTCTTGATTATAGTATTGGATAAGTTAGATGTAAATGTTTAGTATGTATTTATTAATATTATATAATATAGTTTGTAATCTTCATGTCGTCAAACCTCAGCCACAGTCGCTCACTCAAGGAGGTTGTGATGGGCCGAGCACAGAGTGCACACATCACACCCAGGTTGAGTGAGTCACTGGCACTGAGCTCTTCCTTCTTCATCTTCTTTAATTTATTCATTTATCCTTTCTTCTTCCTTGTTTTATTCAAGCAATAAATATTAAGTATTATATATTTCATCAATCATTTACTGTTAATATTACAATATCGCGGTTAAAAATCAAATGTAGCTTCTGTTGCCTAGTTTGTTTAAACATAACGAAGAGAGCAGTTATTTCTAACTTGTTTTCAATTTAGGCTAAAACGGTTGCATAAATCTGTGGCAACGTTATCGGCCGACCGGTGTGCCGTTAAAAATAGAACGATGTAAAACATAGCTTGTAAATCGATTCGACGTCTTACTCGCCGCTGTTTCACTAGTACAAAACACAATAAACAATATATATACATTTATATGTATAAATTACCATCAAAAATAATAGCTTTCACCTTAACATGTAACGATGTCTTCAGAAAGTAAACTTATAATAAACTTTATATTATATCTTCTTTTTAAGTTAAATATACGAACATCTTATAATAACACAACCGTAACACAAACAGAAGGTTTAAGGCACTTTTACAATTGAAAAAAAATATGTTGTACTCTTTCTCCTAGCGGAGAATTTAATAAAGAATTAGTCCTATATTCAAAGCCTTTAGTTCATATGTATTACGTAGAACGTCATGATGGAATTAATTTAGCAGTAATAGGTTTGTTATTGATGTAAGAATAGCTATTTTATTATATTTTAAGAGCCTGAAATTAATTGGACCACTTGCTCTACTAATGAAATACTCGTAAAACTGACAATATTGCTCGGAACTTGATGCGATAAATAAATTTTTATAGTACGCTCAACTAGTAGAAAGGGTGCGGCTGGCAACACCACGTTCTGTTTCCAATTCCAACTACAGCCTGCCTACCCTCGTTTACATCACAATTAACTTAATTTGCTTTTTCATAGGCTTCTTCCATTTCCTTATTGTGATGTGGAGGGTTTGAGGGTGCGAATTTTCTCGTGATTTGGTAATTAAAGAAATTGTTAGGTTTCACCGTTTGTGTTATACAGTTTATCTTTTACTTTAATAATTTGTTATGTGTATGTTTTTGACTCTGACTATTTCTAGTTAACAAAGAAATATGAAAAAAAAAATTACTAGAATGAGCAATTACAAAGAAATACTATAGCCTGGTAGGGTGTTATTAAGATATTGAACGACATGGTGTCAATTGCAGTCAGGCTGTGTGTTTTTTACAGCGTATCCTGTATCAAGTCACATGATACTCTGCGGCAGGTGTTGGATGGCCTGCGCACGCGCCGACGGAAGCCGCCCACACTTCCGACGTGATAAGGCTTCCCATGATAGCGTTATATTATAGAGGATATTGTTTCAAATGTGTCATCTCGTACGTCCGGTATCAATTGAAATATTTGCTAAAATTAATATTTATTTTCCCGCTTTACGTCTTATCGCTTGTCATACTTGCTGTTTCCTCTAATTTATTTTTATTCCTTAGATAAGCGTTGCGTTCAATTCATTATATGTTACCAAAATATTTATTCAAGTTGATATTATCATCCACATAAACTCATTCACGATCGTTTATCTTAAAATAAATAATATTATACTTAAACATAATATGTTACTTTTAGTTTAAATATATTGTCCATGTTGAACATTTATAGTTATTACCTTAAGTGAGTTTTTTAAATATCATTTCTCTAAAATTTTTAATAAATTAACTTTAGGAACGTTATATAAGAAAGCATTCTATATGCAACGGAAAGTTGTTATAAATCTTCATCTAAGTGAACGGAGAGATAGTTTAAGCACGCGGCATCGTCGCCGCCTTCAATCTAAGTTTGGCTGTCCTCTGAATAATGAAATGGCCACTGTCCCAGAATCCAGCACAAGTTCGTCGATACGATAATTACGTCCGTGTTACTATACTAGCGTGTGTATAACCCCTTATCTAACTTACAATACATTTATCTAACATCTGTCAGTTGTAGCCATCGCCGGCTTGTGAACGGGTGACCTTATTTTTTGCTTAAAGATCCTAGCTATCAGTACGTCTGCGACACAATATTACCCTATAGGACGATATATCGTGTTCGAATAACGTCATCGCCCTCTGTAGGGCGTGGCTGGTGAAGGATCAGTTTAATGGAGGCTCGCGTAATGTTGGAAGCATATAGCTACACACATACTTATATTCCGTCATTACCAATATATTACATATATAAGACTTACAAAACTCCTCATGTTCAGCTTAAAATATATGTATTTAGGTTATGTTTCGGTATTATAGAGGCTGTTCACGAATGCGCTGGGAACACCTATATAATATATATGTATGAAAACGTATAGCAAACGCATCTGTTATAAACGTCCACGGGACATTTGCAGACAGACGACTGTTATGAATCCAGAGTGTGATGGATGGGTGTGCAGCGAAGCCACCGTCATATGTATTTATTACAGATTTCAAATGCATATAACCATTACATAGATACTACATCTAGATATAAATTACTTTCAATATGGAAATATAAACATATGGAAATATACCTTTTTTAGCAGATACTTTAGAAACAAGGTGGAAATTAAGAAATACATGACGAAAATGAAAAACTTGATGTGGTTATATGAATTTAAAATATTTTTTGTATATAATAGGTCGATTTTTAAAATTTTGAATATCACAACAAGCACAACTTATGTTTAACCCGTTTTATCAACATATACTTTCATATATAATATTTTGGTAAATTTTACATTTCTGTTCAAAAGCATTACAAATATTTAAGTGTACGAATTTTTCACCTTTCGCGGAATCTATAAGTTCGTGTTATTCAAGCGAAAGTCGCCGGTTACGAATACACCGGGATTTACATATATGCTTCAATTTTTATGAAAATATTCTATGAAAAGTTAGAATAATGTCATATAAATATATATAATAAGAACTTTGTTTTTTTTTTTATTCATGAACATATTGTGTTTGTGTCAATACAAAAAGCATGCTTCAAAGATTTCATAGTCGTTAAGACTTAAAACTAATATTCTTATATTGTCACACGATATCATGAAATATATGTGTATGATATACAATTAAATTTAGATCAATTTAGAAGTTAAGATTTATGAACGTCAATATTACAAGCGTTTTTCTTAGTCTACGTTACGGTATTGATATTAATATTTTCCTAGTATCAGTTCTATTGTATGTAGTATACATATGTATATGTATTATATGTCATACTTAGCGACATATATTGAACGACACAACGGTACAGCACTTAGCGAGCGAGTGCGGGCTCCACATCAATCACAACACAATTTTATATCAAATGTCGCTCTCAATCAATTTGTGCTTGGATCATATTCCCTTCTCAGAGCACACCTTCTAAATATTTTATATAGTGTAGGGTTAATGATAGTATTGAATATGATCATATTGATGTCCGTTACGAGTCTGAAGATATTTTTTTATTTATACTAAGCTCTATACGTAAATGATACTGACGGTGAGTGAACGCCTATGAAGTTTTGCAATACAAAGGTGAAAACTTATTGGCTTTTGTATCCAGAAGATATCTGTATGCACTGTACTTGAATTGAACGACCATTTTTAGTTGTCGGTATAAGTGCGATCGCGATTTTCGCCGCGTAGTTGAAAAACGATTCAGTTGTAAGCAGCGTTAGTATCGTAATGGTTTAATGTTAAATTATTTAAATGTGTTCCTGATATTTCACTTAAGCTGCCATATGTACTATAATAATACGAAAAATACAAATTCTATTTGAGAATGCGGATCGTGTGATTCTATTTCTGAATCTATAATCCGGCAATGATATTTATCCGCATACTTGTTCATAAAAAAACAATATGTGTTGGCGAAAACAAACCATGAATAAATAGCGTTCGCATATTTTATACAAAAATAGGTTAAACAAGGTTAGCTAACAAAGCTGGATGATGAGGTCGTTTAAGGCTTTGTGACACGCCAGTGTTATTTCTTTGTTTACCTTTTCCTTGGGACTAATATCACGTGACGCGTAATTGAGATTCGGGAAGGTAACTTCCCTAATGGGATATAGAGTTTTTAGGGACCACTACAGATAATTAGCGAGTTTGCCTTCATATCTAATTGATGGGACATTCTTCATAACTTATTGTGGCAGTTGTTCTTCTGAGGTGTTCGTTTGATGTATTAGATGAATGTTGCCAGATTACTTATCTACCTTATGTCTGGTTAAAGTATTCTATAGACGTTTATTGTTTTTGTTCCGTATGATAGTGATTGATTATTGATATTTATGAATTTCGGTGTTTTTTATAGATATAGATTTGTTGATATGTAAGAATTATTAAAAAATACATAATTTTTAATGCAGGAAAATATGTGTAGTATAAAGATAGTAAAACTATTTGGTTTCCATATATTTCAATTAAAATAAATGTTCTATAGTCACAAAAACTTATGTTATTATTTAATATCTTCCTAAATAGTGATAAGTTGTATCCGCACTCATTGCGAACTCGTCTATAAAATATAAATTGCAACAAATGAATTTTAAAAACAATACATATTTTTTTATATTAACGATACAATTAAATATATAACGATAATTTTAAATTGGAATAAAATTATTTAACAAAGACAATACAAATGTTGGTAACAAATGTAAATTCCTAAACGGATTTGCGATAACGTCATAGATTAATAATTCTTAGTGACTAATCTAGTTACGTGCCTAGGACTAGCACAAAGGAGATTGTTTATAAAATAAATGCTTCGAGTGGTTTCTTCACGATAACAAATGTAATGGCTTTAACAACTTTAATGATTATACAAGTTTATATACCGTCCTTTATTGTAAGCGTTTGTTCATGTATACAACGATTTGTTTTTCAAAAAAGTTTGCATATGACGATTTTGGGTGTGACCAAATTATAATATATTTTTAGTCTGTAAAAAATGCTATAATTACAATGCTGTCAAGTGCAGGGATTAATAATTTTTGTCTAGTTTTTTTTCCAGATATCGGAGTGACAGTGACTGGGGGCGGATCGGGACGAGATAAAATATCTTATCTTGAGAGGGAAGCCGCTTAATCAATATAAATGGTTACAAATATAATCGATACAGTAAAAAACTTAGAATAGAAATACGTGTTTGATTCGACATTATTAGTGGTTAAATGATAATAGATGCGTTATATGTTTTGGAGTACTTTTATTGGTCGCTTGTTCTGGATCTACAAATGGTCTATAATAGGTTTTGATTGGTTCACAATGCGCGTGAGACGTTCGACCAACTCGACATATTGAGGGTCTTTTAAATTTAAATTAAATCCTAGATGAATAAATTTCTTTTAACATGTCAAGAAAATTATACGAGAAAAACTCACCATTATAAAGCGCTTCTATTTTCGATCGATCACAAAACTGGTAAAATCAAAATTAAAAAAAAAATAAACCTTAAATCAGATGCAATTGCGTTACATGAAATAAAAACTAACGGTATGTAATAATAAAGAGCGCGTTTTATCGTACAATTAATATTGTGAGAGCGACCGATGTGTTCGGTGTATGGGAATATTGTGAGTGGGAGAACGTAGGACGCAGAGAGCGGCCCCACAGACCGGGCGGCCAGTTATAACTGGGCGGTGATGATAAAAATGTGATAATATATCATTACATACCTATTAAAAGCTTCTCATATCCGCCGAGATAAACCGACATGTGTTAGAGTTAGCCTGTTTTTATCATCTATATATGCAACGCTGTCCTGTTGCAGTTATCTTAATTATCATGTGAAAATATATGCACTTTAAATGATGAGCACCGCTTTATTTTTATATAGATAATACTTTTTACTTTTTTTTTATTTTATCACGAAAAGAGGTTTTATTTATTTTGAATACGGCGGGTGTTCTGTTAGATTTTTTTTTTAATTTACTTAAAAAAGTATAATTTAAGAGAAATATGAATTTAGATATGAAACAACGTAGATGAAATTGTAATTTCACGGATCGTCGAAAATGTTCATTGCCGATAAATTCTTGCTTTTGAGTTCCAAGATACGTATGGTCGGATCATTTTACTTGCCTAATATTTTAATTGGATTATTTCATTTATTTAATGTGTATTCAAATGTCGCAATGAAATGTTATATGTCGTTTTTATTGTTGGAAATATTCAGCATCATCCTATTGAGGTACATATATTAAGTGAAAATAATAAATTTATTCCATTAGTAATATCTTACTTGGGATTGATATTTCGTGTGTATAGTACGGTCCGCTTACCTGTGAAAAGAGACGTAAACATTATTAGACATCGAAAATATCCACATTAAAGTAACAAATTGCAGAAGACTGAATTCAAAGAAATAAATTATCAGATGCCGTTAAAAGAAGGGCATTATTTAAAAGGCAATGTGAAGATTGCTCTATAAATCTGTGCAAGTATTTATGCGACACTGGACGTCTTCATCGTGTGGCTGGTCCTGAGTAATTGCGGTTTGAGACAAGCTACTCTCAATAGATGGCGTTAATTGCTTAATGAATCAAGCTTCAGTGTAATGTCGGTTTTGAAAATATATGTGAAAGTTTCGTGACATTTTTTTGCCTTATATTGTTTGTTATTTTCTTATTACTTATGTGTAATATTAAAAAGAAGCAGTATCGTTTTAACAGAGTTATAATCTAAGCCTTTATGTATGTCCCTTGAATTTAGTTGTTTAAAATATAGATATTAATATCGCGTACGAGAGCAAAAACAAGCGAGGAGTAGCTTTAAACCTGTCAAATGTGACAGGAAAAAGGGCGGGAAAATGTCACCATAATGGATATGTCAGCGGCAACGCGTTAGGCGACAAAACACGGCCTATTGGCATTCACGGACTTAGATTTACTCCCGACGGATTCAAATAATTTAAGGCCTCAATAAAATATAAAACTTTGGATAATTTTACTTCTTGCAGCCTACAACTGCAACTGGAAATGTAGTAAGTCGTAAGTCAGATATTGTACAATGGTGTTGCCATAATCAGAATAATGAATGCGATCGCTCAATGCGATAGTCAATAAATACAGGGTCCGTAAACATGTCGAAAAGTGATAGATGATGAAAGCTTTGATATGATAAAATATGTACCTTAACTGATATGATGACATTTCATCGGTTGTAGAGTTTGTTTTGAATTTTGCGAACTTTGATTTGAAGCAAATTTAGAGATTGTAACTTTAATTCCGTGGTTAAAAATGAGAAAAAGAATTTCGCGGCAGATGGAGTTTTTGTGCTTGATATAATTGGGTTGACATTTACCATCGGCTATATTGGTCGTTATCTGTTACCGCCCCCTGCGCTCCATTTCACTTGTAACCCGATAGGGGGCGACGTCGGGCGGCGTGACTACTCGCCTTGTAATGGCCACCACGGCCCTTTTTTATTACTGACCCGCTAGTAAACAGATCATTCGGGTTTGTGGTGTTATAAAAACGAAATTAAGTCTGACCGGTAGATGACGAGATCCACTGGACCGTATCGATATTAACAAAAAATCACAATTCTATGACTGTGTTATCGATGTTGCCATTTCTGAAACATGCGAGATTCCGTGTGGCTGGTTTTTCTATCGGCAGAGCGCAATGCAGCCGACTATGTCCGTATGCCGGTGGCGCTTTGTGCAGCGGAATATTGTTTTAATAGATTAATCCAATCAAAATATTAATTCCATAACGCAGCTCGCCCATATTTACATTTCAATTGCCAGATTCAACGTTGCATGTGAGATGACATCACAGATTAATTCGTGCTGCAACCTATTGTTGATAGTGTTGTAATACAAAGTATAAATCTCCAATAGTAGATTACTGTTTGTATGGAATGCTCTGTCATTAGTTCATAAGGCAGTAATTTTGAGCTTTTCAGAATAGAACGCAAATTGTAAATTATCCAGAGCTCGCTAGTCTGATGGCGCGTGCTTTCACCGACACGCCCGGGATTAGAATCCGGGTTGTGCGTTTGTGCTTTTATATCAACATTCTCGTATATCCTCTATTGTTTCGTTGTGAAATCTTTTTCATATTTCACTATAAAGTGCGCTGTGATAAAGCAGAATTGGAACAATGAAGACCTACAGACTTCTCATTAGACTTTGCGACCGCCAATCGAACGTCCGGCCATTTTTAACGCGGATCTTCTGTTACATTAGACGAAGCGAAAGTCGGGAACTCAGTAACAGCTCCGTAACCTTTTTCACAAGACAATTGAGACCATAAGGAACGACGATTGCGGTTTAGTACTGATGAAATGAGTCGGGAACATTCTGCTCTGGACTCAATATTTGCTGTGCAATACAACTTTTATTGGGAAGATCAACACGTTATGTCGGACAATAACAATTTTGGGGAATCTGTAATTACTTTTTCTTGGTTTAATATGTGTGCTGTATAATGTTATAAGTTAAGTTTTATGTTAAGTGCAATAGCAACGGTTTTTAATATGTTAAATAATTTCGTTAATATAAATAAAATAACTACGTATATAATTAAAAAATTCCTGTTCCAAACGTTATATGAGCTACATAGCTATGTAGCTACATACATATGTATATGACTAAAGTAATATTAATTACGAATAGTTTTTAAACAATTTGGTTTTCGTATGACTACTCTGTGTTATTTCATGTACATATATTATAATTGTTCGTAGCAGTTTGAATAATAAAACGAAATGTAGTTGAAGGATCATCAGCACTTGAAATTAAATAAGCTCGTTACTTAAATCTCTACAATAAAAAGTTGACAAATTTTTAAACGTATCTGAATCTTTTAAAATTTATATGAATTAATATAAAATTTAATTATTTAAACCGCCCGTAAACGCTTACTATGGAAAAATAAATTATTACTCGATATTTTCCTCAATGAAGATAAAGTTTTTATACATCTGCCCGATTTTGTATCCAAAAATAATAGGAATCAGGATTCCCGTCTGCGGTTTAGTATTCCCTTTGTAATAAATGCGAGTCATTTTTAAAGTTACTGTCACTAACATTGTTTGTGATTAGCCATAAACCGTCACTGGCGACGTGCGTGAGCAATTTCGTTCGGATACGTGGTGGATGTTTGTCCATGCCATTCGAGTGGGGTCAATAGGCACACCAAACATGTCCGCTAGTGTTGTCCAACATTATGTGTTTTATTTAAGTATTAATAAAGTTAATTAGATTCTTCCACCCTATGAGCGAAGGGAACTAACTTCTCGCTTGTTTGAATTGTTTTTACAAAAGAATCAAACAAATCGTAAGAAAAAGAGCTGGATGACATAAAAAGCTTCTCTTTATGAATATTTAAATATTTTAGACTGTTTAATGATATACAAAATTCCAGTGAACGATAAAGTTGGGTCCCTGTATTTTATATTTTGCTTTTATCGTTTAAATAAAAGCTCACAATGAAGCTAAAATAGATAACATTCAAGCGTACAAAGAGAGTAAATTTTTAACGGATTTTAAGTTACATTCCAAAATAAATTCTCTATGCATAAGCGGTTTTCGTGATAAGCTGCATGTAAGCATCCGTTGTCTGCTCCCAGCAACGCATTTATCATAGGCGGGTTCAAAGTTCGAATACAATAACGTTGTTAGTTGTATCTACGACACTTTTTGCTACAAGCGAAAAGAACGGAAAATACTATGATAAATCACGGCTAAGCGCAATGCAACGGTAATATGAAATAAATGCAAAAATGTATGTGGTATAGATTTATAATATTTGCATCGTTTTGAATCAGATTTAAGGAATGTAAATAATAGTAGTGATTTTAATTTAAAAATCTAACCAAATCTAATGTAATATTTTTTATGCATTATCCGATAGTTTAAGATGGATCTACGAACAGAGTTAACGTCATAAGGGAATAACTGATATTTTTAAACTGCAGCGCTCTGGTGGAGGTCCGTCGAAGCGGGCCGTCATTTATAACCTCGTTCTTGTTGGTTTTTATTGGGAATTGTCTTTATTTTTATATAACATTAATCTTAAATTTAATCCAATTTATTTAGCTTTGATACAGCAGACACATTAATAATATATATTTTATTTTTATTTCTTGTATATTTTTCTCTTGTTGTGTATTACAACTGAACTTTTAGCCGTACTGCAGGAAATCAATAAAATAGTGTGCCGACAGAGTTGACGTAGATGATAGTTGTTTTTGTTTTATTTCCTTATGCTCGTTTGCAACCGCCGAGCAAAAAAGTTCCACGAATGGATCCCTTTTGGTAAATTGGCTTTCGCGATGTCAGCTTGTGAATGATCGTAACCACACAATATTTCTGTGATAAACCGTTTCTGACTTTAACTGGTTAGGATTGATATGATTTTTATTGAAGCTGATATTCGCACGTCTTCAATGTCGTGGGTTGATGTTTGTTAGTTCTGATTAAACTTTTATCGGGATTCCGATTCCGTAACCTAGAACAGTGCTGAAAAGGGAAATATCAAACGACGAGAACATCTCGAGTACAATATAGGATATAACTTCTTCCGCCGAGGGTACTTGAAACTCTTAACAACTGTTACGCTACAAGTTTATTCTTTCTTATTTTATTTGATGTATTTTCGTGATCTCGTTTTCAGTTCCTGTGATTATATTCAAATTTCTTAGATTTCACATAATTAATAAAATAAAATTGATATATAAACTAAAACAATATTTTACATATAACTAAAATTGATAATGCTATTTATATTGAACATTTCAACAACTATTAGATAATATAACGAAGAAATATGGCTTCGTGATCTTTCGCAGGAATGGTTCAAGTGTCACAGAAATCCGTTCTTACTGAAAATCCACACAAAAGACGTTAAATCGTCTCTAATTTAAATGAATCAGTAAAATTTTGGTAAACATGTTTACTTGGAAAACAATACATACCTTTATATGTTAGTTTTTGTGATCAATATAACCAAGTAGAACATTAAGTTCACAAATTCATAATTTATATTATCACAATATTCACATACAGGAATACGATCAATATAAAAATAATTCGTGTCGTAAAACATAAATGAAAAACTCAATATTGAACACAGCGTAAGACGTATTTTATTACTGAAAAGCTCTTAAAAGTAGTATCAATCCAATTTCCCTATTGGAG
This sequence comes from Danaus plexippus, assembly GCF_018135715.1. Classification (NCBI taxonomy): domain Eukaryota; kingdom Metazoa; phylum Arthropoda; class Insecta; order Lepidoptera; family Nymphalidae; genus Danaus; species Danaus plexippus. The sequence continues at coordinate 2,770,477 of NW_026869849.1, read as the reverse complement.
TTCAGGGTGTCACCATATAAAATAAAAATTCTTACATAACAGTCTCCCGCCGGCATCGGGTGGGAGCGGTTATAAAAATTCGTTAATAGCTCTATTTACAGCATTAGCTATATTTTGAGATGAAAGCAATGCATAGATAATGGCGTATGTAGTCTATATTGCTTTCGGGAATCGATGACAAATGTTTTAAGTTTATTAAATACACGGGACTGTATACGACTACGTGGAGCATAACCGTACCTTGTTTGTAATGAAGTTAATAAACGAATTTAATAAAGTTCGTTTAAATCACGATTACATCAGATAATGCTCCTTTAAAAGGATTACGGTTTCGTGAACAATACAGGCGATTATCTCAGTGAATGCTTGTCAGCAACATCAAGCTCAGGAGTTATTGTAATATGTAAACGAGACGGTTTACTGAAGTTATTCGAAAATTTAAATGTTCTTGTCGATTACAAACGCTCGGATAGCAACTCCTTGGTTTTCTATGATTGTTAATTTGCTTTAAGACATCCAATTTAGCTTTGTATGTTATGTTATTTACGATACGTATCGATACGCTTTGATATTTGGATAAATTTTGTTTATTAATTTCTAAGTTTAATTAATATACTGGAATTAATTGCAAGAATAAAAAGAGTAGAATATACAAGCTAGCTTAAAAGTACATTTATAAGCATCTGCATTACATACAGCGTTTCAATGAAGATTGAACCTCAGGCAAACAAACAAACGACAGCTAAAAAAGTGTAAAAGGAAAATACAATACGTTTTTGAGTACCTTTGGTAATGTTTTAATCAAAGCGCTTTTATTGCTTGAAATAACGAAAGGATATTCAATGTGATAGTGTCAATATAAAGCCTGTTACATATAATTAAAGTGCGTATTCAAACAACTTACACAATATTATAATGAAGTTTATCTTATTGTTAGATGAAGGTGCGAGTAGGGACTACAAGGAAACGTTCTGTTGATAATCATTGTATCCACATTCAGGCTTTCCATAACTTTGTTTTGTAAAACAATGAATAATAATAGGTATTAATTATGTACAATAACAAAGCGTGTTGTTGTTATCTGTTTCATAATTTAGAAACTTATTACGTAATTAATAATTATAACAAAAGTAACGAAATTAGCAAATTATCGTCGGTTTATATAAATAATTGTACATGATTTAAATAAGGATTATTTTATTTCATTATATATGTATTAGTTTTGCAATTTCTGTACATAATTGTAATATGTAATATTAAAATGTCGTCAGTGAGCGCTCCGTACGGTGGTGGTATGTATATTCAAACGTCTTTAATTCCTGAATAGGCTCGTACGAGGGTCTGCAACGTCGGCCGTCTGCTATCGAGCCTGCGCAGGTGTGGCGGCACGTGTACAAAGCCTTCATGACTCAGCGAGGGACTGACCTTAGTGTTGCTTACAAAAATATCCTCCACTTATTTACATAACTAACATGCATTGGATAACTTAATTTTGGAGATGTTATTATACTATGAATCAATTATGTTCTAAATTACTACAGCGCTTTGTATATATTTTATCCTGTTATTTTTTTCTTTATTTAAACCGTATAAGACGCGCTTTATTCCAATTTACTCAACCAATAGACCGTTTTGCCTCGCGCCGGGAGTGCGTATGAAATATTTAAGCAATTTATGCATTGTATGCTTATTTTTCTTACTTCCGAGATTATATTTTCAAGCTGCAGATAAAAATCTTTCCGGCGGATAAGTAATTAGAGACTCCGAAGTCTGCGGCAGCAATGAAAAAAAGGTATAAAGGAAAACAATCTGACGATTTGTGTTTGAGGAGTCTAGGGCGGCTGTACGCTCAGTGGATGTCGTCTTTAACGGGCCGTGACAATCGCTTCCATGGTAAATGTCATGGTGGCCATTGTTCTTCCCCGCCCCTCCCCCGCCAACCACTCAGTCCCCTCGCTTCCCCACGCATTGGCATTTGTACCCCACCCTTACCTGGGTAATGAAAAATGTAAACCTACATTATTGATTATATTTTAGTTAAGTCTCGAACAAGTCATACGAATAAGATATTTATTTAGTACTTAGTAGTGGGTTGAGACGTTTGTCAACCTAATGATCTTAACTGTCAACAAAGGCAAATTATAAATTACAATAGAATAGTGTACTTAGTCGGAGCGAAGAACAAGAGGAGGCGGGGTGGACTTTAACTTAATATGGCGGGGGCATCACGGCAATTTGTTTGAGACGAACCTCCAGCTGCCTGAGTGCTGGCACGAACAGGGTTGCCTTCGATCAATTACAACTACTTTAATAGCGTTTTTCTAACTAATTGGTCATTAATTACAAATTTATTACATTAATTACAATTACAAACTATTGATTTATGATTTTTTTAATGTAATACTAAAATTAAAATGAAATAATTAGAGCAGAGTTATATTTGACAGCCCTGTAGGTTTACGCCCGTGCTATCGGAGGAAATCGCTCGAAAAGTGATTATAGATCGCTAAGACCTCAAGCTCAAAATCTGTACCGAGAAGGTACACTGACTCAACTACGTCATACACTCACACTGGCGAAATTACATTACTAGTTATAAAGACCTTGATTTAACACTAACATCGGAAAATGCTGTCAAATATTGTCATAATAAATTTGTAGCGCTTTAAGCTAGCTATTTTTAAATATTTTTTAGGCGATTTATTTAGTATTCTATTGTTAAACACTATCAAAGCATACACATATATATAGCTTACTTTCTTATAACACATAATAATAGTTCATAATTGAATTTTTCTACTTTTACTTACAACAGTTATTAAAATTTAATTTCAACAAGATTTACATCTTAAAAGTATTCGCGTATCAATTTTTATGGCTATAAGTATCTGCTTGAATAGTGGCGCGTGTGCGACCGTACCACGCTCCTGCAAGTTACAATCTAGTACAAGCTGTCTAACCGTTCGTTTCATACAGAATATGTTTCTACCAGTGATATTATTAAGTTTGATCAATTTAATTATAAGTTTACGCTAAAGGTTTGTGAAGATGTATGGATGTTTACACGTCCATGAAGTACTGAATGAATTTTCCATTTCTTCTTTTTCTATATTAACGAAAAAATATATAAATTTATTGGAGGATTGATGCAATATTAACATACAACAATGTGACTTACATGAAGGTTTCGTAGTGAAAAAATTATAATAATAACTTTTTTTAAATGTTTGTTCAAGCCTTCAAACAATATAGTCATCGTAAAGAGGAATAGATGAGAATTCACGTCTGCAGGTACCATAAAAGTTTCCATTTCCCCCCGTTATTTGCGTATACAGAGACAATACCCTCAAAGATCATTGGCCGGCTATAAAAGTGTATTTGCGATGAAATTTAATAAAGCGGAAGTGGACGGCTATTACGTCGCCCTAGCCTTCATAGGACCTTGGATTGTCATGCCTCCAGTCTCACATTTATATGTCCACGATTCCTCTTTTGTCCCATTATAGTTGACAATACGTATGATACATTGTGCGAATGGGAGTTCCTTTATGATAGAGATTCTGCAATTTGCCGTGTTTCTATTCATTTCATTTTCAATTTGAAATATTTATATAATATAGTATTTTATTTTTAAGGACAGTTTGAATTTCATTTATGTTTTCATTCATTTCAGTATAATAATAACACCCGTACGGCGCAGGGATGTAACTTTGACAAGTTATTGTCAATTAATGACTGTTCGTAGACAACCGTAGCGTCGTAGAACTAATAGTTATTTGTTAACAAAAATTTGTACTACCCTTATTTTATATTCGTTAATATTTAAAGTAATTTTCAGTTAACTTCCGCATTAATAATCTTTTTAAAAGAATTAAAATTGCATTATTTTTGTTGTATTGAAAGAGAAAAAAATATTGAAATAACTTTAAATATATTATTGAAATTAAAATAATTCATTTTACATTATCAAAAAGATAAATGACAAAGAAGTATTTTTAAATTTTAAATTGCTCATTCCTGGAGGTTGTGGCAATCTGCCTGGCAGTTTATTTGGTAGACTGTTCAGGCGCCGATTTTCCGACCTACTTGTTGCGTGCCATCGTTTTATCATATTCATTTATTGTTTATAAATTAAGAAAAATATTCTCTGATATTTATATTAGTATAATTACTATATTCGTTCATTTATTATACTTTAAGTAATAGAAAAAAAATTTATACAACCAAAGAGTTTACATTAAGACAACATACGCACATATGTAAATGACATAATATTCTTGTAATAAATCTTGTGTCATAGTAATATGTCATATTATATTGGCTTCTATAAACTCGTAGTTCTGAGTGTTCATCATCGTATGTATTCAAATATAATATGTAATGTGTTATATGTGTAATTTACGCCTTAGCTCATCACAGCCAGATTTATATTTCCAGCCACGGCCGCCTGGCTGGCGCCTAACTTGTTGCTCCAAACGTCATAACTACCCCTACGTGATCATACTATTTGATAGTGTTACTTCATTTATCTCAGTATTAAACTTCGAATGCGTTGGTGATAATGACTGTATGTGTTGACGAGTTTAGTCTTTTTGTTCGTACGAATCTCCTTTAAACGAAATAGAACAGTTTTTTCCTAAACTATAGTACTGTCTTTAGTAACCATGGGATTTTGTTTATATATATATATATATGTATTTTTTATATAGACAGCACTTGCGATGAAATACAATGTGTCTAAGATCCTTTTATCATAACTTTCAAAAGATTAGAGACCGTAGTAAAACGAGAATGGTAGATCTAAGATTTAAAATAAATTTAGTATAAAAATGTGACTGTTTGTCCATTGCTTTGTAAGTACTTAATGTGCGATTATGAATCTTCCTGGATACACTTTAATCTGTTCAAATAAAACATTCACCTCATTCAAAACCTTGGAAATAAATATTTAAAGAAATATAGAACGCTGTTTTCACAAGCGACCAATGTTGTTGGCTTTCATGTAATCCGGCTGTAAATAAGCATGGTCTATAATTTCGGCGGATACTTGAAATATTCCTCAGTTAGTTGGCAAGAAATCCTTTCAGACGACATTTCAAAAGCAGCCTGCGACGCTCTGCATCGTGAAGGCAACATGCTTTAATCAAGCGACTAAATATTGCATAAGGCGCAAACAACCTACGCTATACAAATATATAATGCGCCTCGAAATAAATCCGAATCAATGCAAGGCCAATAGTGTCAATTTTGACATTTGAACGTCTAAAGCATTTTGGAAGACAATAATACATTTTTTGTATATTTCATGATATCGTAAGTCATTGTTTAATTCAAGACCGGCGGAGGCCTGTGTCAGCGCATATACAAAATATAGTCTTCTATTGTAAGGCCATAAATAATTCAGTCGGTGTTGGTGCTTCGATAGACGATTATTAGATTTTTATCGACGATACGAATAGATTTTATAAATCTTTCTCCAAACGAATTCTTTAATACTGATGTTTATTCAACACATGGAGTACAATACGATATATTTTTTTATGTATCTATTTGGTTGGATTTAATTAGGAAAAAGTTTTTCTTTGATCGTGAAATCAAGACATAACCACTAAACTATATTGGCGTTTAAGAAATGTTGTCTGCACCGCCGCTAGTGGCAGCTATGGCCTCTTTGATTAATGTGTTATGTCCACATGTTAATAATTAATTAGAGTTGAGAATTAATAATGTTAGGGTGCAGTTGACGCTGTGTTGCAACGCCGTTATAGAATTAATTAAAGAAGCCCTGCCAGTGTTAAACTGATGTTGCTTATTGGTTTACCGATATGGTTTCCAAACAGTAATTCAAATATACGTGATGTTGTTTATACATATACAGTATTTAATATTCCAGCTCAAACTTTAAGATATGCCTTGATTCTCATCTCATCTAATTGAAGATCGTAAAAAGCGAGTCGCAACCTTTAATAGCGATGGTCTAATGGCGTATAAAAGAAAAAGTAAAACTATATCGTAAAGATGGAAATCTAGGGTTGGTACATGGGAATAACATATATGTATATTCGGGGGCGCCCCGAGCGGGCACTTAGCGGGGGCTATTAAGGAGCTGTGACCGCCAGCGCGACGAAACGACGAAACTATAAAACCGTTAAAGTAACGTTTCAGCAGCCGTAAAGAGAGTCGCAAGATCTGTTGACAATGTCGTCGGAAACGCCATAAAACGTATGCACCCGAAGCAGTAAAACTCAACGGCGCTATGATCAAACTTACCCATAAAACTTAAATCACAATTTGCACTAATTCTCTTATCATAACAATAGATACTAGAAGTCTTAGAACTCAATAAGTATTACTAATTCCTCAGCTATAACATTTGGTTGCAATTATAATATATTATATATAGTTGTTCGTATTTGTTCTTGTGCGTATGTCAAGAGATGAGTGCGGTTCTTTGGCTCGACGCCCGCCTCTCTCGTACAAAATTGTTGTCATAATGCGACGTTTACTTATGTTCCGGCTTTACATACATATACGGTTTGAGATGTTCAATCATTCGTATGACTTAGTTTGAAAACAAAATTAATAAATCTACCTCCTTTCCTATAATATTGCGCCTTACTATCATCAAAAAATGTTTAAAGCGTATATATTACGTGTGTGTGGGACATGTTTTAATTACATTAGTTCTTTTTTAATGATCTCATAGAATGCAGTAAATGTTCTAATCTTTATGACACATGAAACCTCTTGATAGCGTTGGCCGCATAAAAAGGGGAGGTTTTCAAAAACGCTTTACAAGTACTGGAAGGATGTTATAAAGGTTTTACGGTCGCATTCCGTCAGCGTTCGCTGCAGTGGTTTTAATGTATAGCCTGAGTGCATACGAACATTAATGACATTGGCAAGAAATCTTTAACGTCGCACTTAAAGAGCAGCCTCGATTTGACGGAAATTAACATCACCTACCTATATAAGTGATAAAAATAAAACGACCGTTCTTTGTAATAATTAATTGGGACATAAAACGCGCAGATATCTTGTGTAGCGAAACATCTAACGAATGAACGATTAACGAGAGCTACAAAATTAAACACAGCTATAATTAAACTGTAACCGAAGGTTAAGTAAATACTCATGTTAAAAGCATTAAAAGTTCGCCAGTTTGTAAGTTTGATTTACTCTGTGTCTAAATGTTTATCTTGGATCATTCATCACATTGGCAAAAATGGAGAAATTCCTTTACCTAAATAAATTTCACATCAATTAGTAATCTGAGACGTTTCGGGAACCCCCCATTCTTACCAGTTCATTTCATTATGGAAGCGAAACAGTGAAGTTAACCTTTTTGTATTATTTACAAGACTACCCTTCAACTTTCATGAATATTACAAATATAAGGCGAAGTAAATCACGAAACAAATATGGGCTTAAATGGTAATGTTTGGATGTATGGGGGTTTAGTTATTAGGTCATGTACAAATGGTAGAACCAGGTAGGCTCTATATAGGGTGTGCTAGGTTAGACGGACGGTGTGCTTGTTTTAGCGGCTGATCGATAAACCCGGCCCACTGCGCCCTACTTAGCTGGTGGCTATGCCATTCTATTTTCTTCTGCCCTTTATTTGGATACCACTGTACGATTAGTCACTTAAATACTTCAAAGAGAAAACGAAGGTTTTGCATTCAGACCCTTGTAGCATAGATTTTAAATGTTATCGATGCAGTATCTGTCAGTTTAATGATTTTATATTTAATTAATTTGTCAATATTAATGTTATCTGTTAAAACAAGTAACAAGGGAACGAACTTGAGATCAATCTGATTTATATACAAAGCAATCTGGTAGTTTGTAAGGAAATGTTCACATATGAACTTTAAGCAGTTGACGCAATATGATGTAAAAGACGATGTGAATATAAAATAGTTGGTAGACAATAAATAACCATCTCATGGTATCTCCGAGTTTATTCAGAGGAACAAGTATCCTGTGCTAGGAATTCAGATTAGCCGTACATTGATTTAGTGGAACCCTGGCAAGCTAAATCAACATGAAATTTATTACCGAATCAACCCTAAATGCACGTTATGAGAGATCTAGTATCCATATCAAAATTTTATATTAATAAATTCCAGCAGTTAGACAATTGTGGTGATGTGATGTATTGTGATGATTTTATTGGAGCTAAACAGTTATGACACATCATACAAGTGTGTTTGCTAAGTTATGTTGTTTGCGGTCAACCGTGTTCTTGGCCCTCGTAATGGTATTAAAATGTTCAGAGAAAAACTTTTATAATTAAAGGACATCAAAGAACCTCTCCGATGGGGTTACACTCAGGATCGTTATTTAAAACAGTTGTTGCTGAGATAAGGGATCTTTGGCGCCTTTTCAATACAAGTTTATTTGTTAACTGCCTCAACCAAATTTATTGAAACTGGGTCGTCAACTTTGAGAAATATTTAACAATGTGTTTGTGATTTTCCACATGTTATATTAAAGCTAATCATTGTGAAATTTCCGAGTTGATGATTAATGTTAATGTGTTGCGAAATTCTAGAAATTAATCAATATTCAGATGAGCCGAGACATCAGAGGCGTTGTTTATTAAAAGATTTAGAAGATTTTCGATACACATCAGAGGCACAGTAATCAACTTCCCGGCGGACTTGTGAGTAATTGATTGGTCTGAGACTTGTGAACAACTGAATATAATACCGACTTCAGTAAGTAGATTTGTCAACCGCCGAGCTAGTAATTAAATAAATACGTTACTGGTTTTTGTTAATATATCAACCCTTACATGTGTTTTTGTGCTCGGAACCTAATCATTCAAACGTCGAGCTGCACAATGTCTTTGTGCTCATGTTGACTTATTGTATGTACCTATATAGATATTCACAAAATACCAGACAATATCATGTTATTTATAAGTATATTTTGAATTAAATCTAACGATAAATAATTGTTAAATATAATAAAGTGATCTGGCCCGAATTTAACAAAATGTTTTTATATTTTTTTAAATAAAGCCTCTCCGCAGCGAGAATCGCGTTCGCAGCTGAGTAACTTGAGGCAAATAATCCTATTTTCATTTTGTGCGTCATGTTTTTATAGGATCAAGTTACAAAACCACTACCTCATCCTTTTATGCGCTTTGCGTGCCGTCAACTTTTAAAAGACCTACTCTGTCTTCCGACAAATAATTTAATAGTCCAACTTTGTCAAATAGACTTTTGGAAGAGATTTGTTATTGCTGAAAAGTTTTAAGTGGCTGTGAAACATCATTGTGAAAGAATTAAGTAACGAGTTGTTGAAGTAATTTGCAGCTCTCTATCTCAGAACATAGGGTGCAATGTTTCATGTGTGTTGTTCTTATATTTTATTTTATGTTGCTGTGATGAATCAAGTTGGTTTTTCTTCGCCAAACGTTTTATATCTTGATAGGAATGGAATAAGGAAATAAAATTTCTTGATATGTTTATTCGAAAGTTATTTTTGCGTTGAAATGTTTAATGTTCAAATTACCCTAATATATGATGCAATCATTCTGGTTGTCTGTGTTTAAATAAGGATTTAAAAAAAACGTAATATTTCAAAATAGAAATAATGTTCTATTGACTTTCCATAGCTTCGTCATAATGAAATCCAAGCATTAATTTATCGCACGAATGTTTATTGTCTATAACTGTCCTAGAAACGTTTGTAATGTTTTGGATTTATGACTTTTTTTTAAAAGAAGGACATTGTGTTAAAATGGTTGTAAAATGTTGCGTTATTAAGAAAGTCTTGGCTTCGATAAGAGCGGTGTGTAATAACCCCCCAGCGAGCGGAGGGGTCCATTAGGCGGGTGTGTTACGGCCCCCCGCTTAGCGCAGCGGGTCGCTGCACCCCGATCGGTTTCTACCAACTTTTCTTAAAAAGACAACCGTAGAAAATTAACTGCTAATAATAAAGACAATCTAATGGAAGTTATCGAGTTTTCAAAACACACATTATTGTTTTTCCACTTCTATAACGATGTTACTGTTGTTTTCTTACAATAATTTACGTTGTCTAGAAGTTTTAGGTGTCAAACATCGGTAGTAATAATTCTACTACTAAATAAATACTGTTATATTATTTTACAGACAATACCATTATTAATTTATGGACTAATTGGTATTAGAATTATTAAGACTGTTTCAAAAAGTTGCTTGTTCAAATATATCTTGTTATATTCTGTACTTAGCTAGTTAGCTTTCAGAATATTAGGTAATTGTGATAACCGCGTTTCACGTCCGGAACTCTTGTATGTAAAAGCTAATTGAGTTATATCCTACCAGAGCCTCCGGAACAAATACTAATTTGGAATATCAAATGTTCACGTTTGAGCATTTAAACGTATGTAACTTTCAAAGAGTTTTTAAATAGCATATGTACATTCGTTTTGTAAATTACATTTAGAATTTTTTGTTCTTACTGCAGAGGTTTTTACGGTTTCGACTTAGTCTGAGTTTTAAGTTTGACATTTAATTAAAAATCTTGTAAGTGTCGTATTTATCCGTACCCGCCTGAGGTCGGTAGTTCAACATCTCATCACAAACCGTCGAGTAAAAGTTTTTGTTAAGCGAGATTGTTGCTGACAAACTAGAGTTATTTTCTTAAAATTTTAAATAACGTTTTCACCACGTAAATTAAAACCTTGCATCAAGTAATATTATTAAAGAGAAAAAAATATCTTTCTTAAAACGAGCGTTTTTATATTTTGATTTTGAAGCAAAATAGTTTAAAGAATGTCCGATGCTTTCTGATATGTTTTATATGAGACATAGAGTTTTATAATTCGTAGTATTTCATTTTAGAGATGCACAGTCTAATAATGTGAGGCGTTCGTTGGGCTTCGTCAGCGCTCGGCTCGACAGGTACTCGTGGCGAGACTCGAGCAAGCGGCTCGAGCACCTAGAGCCACCTCGAGCCACCTCGGCCTGAGAGTGCTGGCGCGGCGGAAGCGAGCCCTTACGTGCTTGTCGTCACGACATGCCTTTGTCCACCCACTAGGCTTATTTGCTGAACAATGTGAAAGACGAAAGCCACCAACGTATTTCTATATTAAGTCTGGTAAAAGCGAAAACTATTTGTCGAGAGAATATAAAGATATCGTCCACAAACCCTGCAAATTTAGACATTCATTGTTAAAGATGCTTGTGCCTCTTATATGATGGGCAAAAAAATTTATCTCCATCCCCCTTAAATATACACTTGCGTTAAGATTTTTTTTATATAATATGTATTAAGTTGTCACCGAACATTAAGACTGAAATGATTGATAATATAATTCTAATAGAATGCGTGGTAAAAATGTTTTTCTGTTTGTAATTTATGAGATAGGTTAAGGCAATCTTCGACACTCAAACAAGAGTTATTCGTGATTACGCGTTTCAATTTCTCAATTCAGTCGGTCCGTCAGACCGGGTGAGGGATGTGCGTGTCCAATCTGTGTGACAGCCGTACGATGAAACCGCCTGCGCTGTTATCGATATATCACACAGCGCCTTAACAATGTAAATGGAATATTATGTAGAATTTATTAGTATTATCGATAAAAAGTGTCGTTAGCAAATGTAAATTCATTCAAAATTAAAAACAATTTGAAAAGGATAGGTCAATACGTTAAAATATTATTATCAATTAATAATATATTAGAGTTTTAATATCAAGAGCAATTTACGTATATGTATTCACGTGTGCTTATTCCAAATCAATTAGTTTCCCGAAACTCGAGTACATAATTCATTCTGATGTCTGAGAGCAGTTTTCGACCTCGTTCAGTACGAGTGAACCATAAAAAATGTCGAACCTAGTAGCGGTTTTCCGTGGGCTGTGATGAATGATTATTGAAGGGAAATTATTCTTCGTACAGCAAATTTTATGAATACGAATGTAGTTTTCGTAAAATTCATTAAGAAATATCTATAAACAGTAAGGACGATTAACAAAAAACGACTTAAAATATATAAGTCTTCACTATTTACTTGTGTTTCTTGGAAAAATAAAATAGACATTAAGTATTCCAGTGTTAACGCAGTGAACATGTTTAGTTTCATTCTAATCGATTTTCCATTTTCCTCTTGATTGGACGGCAATGTTATAAGATGTATATAATATTTCCTAAAAAAATAATGTCTTAAAACTGTTTAAAGATCATAATTTACTTCATATATAACGTGTGTTTCATAGAAAATGTCTTGGAGGTATTTTATTTAAAGCGCGTAATTATTTCATATTACACCAAAGTTTAGCCGGATTTTTCTTGAAAATAATATACAATCGAAAAGAAAATTCAATTTTTTAGTTAGTTAAAAATCAAGGAGAACAAAAGGGAACCTGAGGTATCTCAAATCAAAGCCAAGTAGTCTTGTATTATAAATTAAATAACATAGAATGTATTTTATTATCGGCATTTTAAAATCATGCCAAATCGAGCGATTTTAGTAAGGAGTATTCACGAGAGGCACTCAGTGGGAGGGTTCCGAGTGCACTCAAAGGCCCGTCATATTATTCGACCTACTTAGAGGCTGGAGGGCCTGGAGGTGTCCTCCGAACCACCTACTTATGTCTTCCTTTGTATCCTTATGGAAAATTTTTGCCATGGTTCAAAAGCATATAATTTTCCTTTACCTTTATATCGAGTATCCAGTAGTTTTTTTTAAACGAATCCTTTGATACTTATATGCATTTAAAAGGGCTCTCATTCTATACAATAGGGTGTTGTTTAATAGAGTAAAAACTATCAGCGGAGCGTGTTCTAGATTGTGTCACATGCAACTGCAGCTATCTAGACAGACTAGTACGTAAATTATATTATTGTAATTACACGAGCAGACATTTATATAATATAGGGATTCGTGAGAGTGTTGTGATACGATACAATAACGTTGCTGCTTTGTTTGTAGAAATGAAATTATAAATTGGATAATCGTTATTTGAAGCAAAAACTAGGAAAAATATTTTTATGAAACTAAAGAAGTTTTTATATTAATCAGAATAAAATATGTGTCGTAAACACATTACATAATTATAATATTGTGATTGAACCTTAAAATGTATGGTGTGCAGTGATAGGAGAACCGAGAAAGTTATTACGCTAGCAATCGCTGAATATTTTGCATGGAAATGAAGCGGTCATATATGGATAATATGAGCCGTTGGATATAGCAACGGAGTGACATCCACCGCCATATTGGTCGCATAAATCAAGTCGGCGAAGTGACACCAGCGTAAGCGATCGAGTGTCAGCTCGTCTAGAAATAAAAGCAAAGAAATTTTTCACTAGTTGAGTGGTTTGCTCTGAGGCATGCGATGAAATTTGTCTTCGCCACCATTTTTTTTTTATTTTAAGCAAAGCTTTCCGTAATTTCAAATGGAATGGAGATAGGTGAGCTAGATATTTTTTGCAGTGCACGCTATCTAAAATAACATGAATATTTGCGGATATGAAAGAAAATATGTTGATTGTATTTTTTACACACTTTCTTTACTAGTTTCTTCTGAATTTAAATCGTACGTACGTTTATTTATTTAACAATATCAATTTGCTTAATCGACGACTTTTTCAAATATTGACTTCAAAACAGTGACTTATTAATTGGTTGAGTATGAAACAAGTATTTGATGTCGGTAAACAATATTGCAAGTTAATATGCGTATCATTTATCGATATAATATCTATAATTCTAGCCGTCTATTCGCGTCTGAGAAAAGATATCTACACCAGTCTAGGGCCCGGTGTCAGATTCCGCGGTCGAATGGAAGCCGCAAGATACATTCACGGAGTTTATTCCTGTTACAAATCAGCTCACTTGGGAAACAATGTTTTTTATAGATACCGTAAAACATTCAACTCTGAACGTTATATTGAAATATAATTTGTTTGCAATGATATCGCAATTTTAAACCTTCGTAGCATTGGATTTTTGTTTATTACTTGTACATTTTTTTTACACATTTAGGTTGAGTTTATTAAAACTCAATATATTAAAAAAATAAATCTACCATCACATTGGTATGAAAGGAAAATTTTAACATGGGAAACCATGAAATAAATTTAGTACTATACAAAACAATTTCCATATTCAAAGCGAAATTGTCTACTGAAATATTTTTGATAAAAATCATAATAGAAACGACTCCACTTGATATTCAATATTTCAATAAAACCTTAAGTTTCGAGGAAAGAAAGTGGAGAGGGACAAATTACATTATAAAGGTCCTGGTGATATTGAAGTCACCGCAACATCGAATGCGTATTACTTTGAGCAGAGATAGCTTTTAGGGCACACACTTTGACAGAAATGTATTTGCGGGTCGGATGTCAAGTTTATTTGTTATCTTTGTCATTTTTACGCCCTTGCCTCTGAAGTGGGCTGGGGACAGCGGCTTCTGAGAACTTTAAACTTCAACTCACAAACTTTTAACGTTTTGTACACTACATATATCTTAGGTTAATGTTCAGCGTAAAATCGTTCAATAATAGACAAACGAAATCTTAAATGATTAGAAAACTACTTAGTGATAGCTGCTAACCTTATTAAACTAACGATTATCCCAAATAAAGCAAATTTAGTAATTCACAAAATAAGGAGAAAATTGTCAAAATTTTGTGTTAAGTTTATTCAAGATTATAAGTGACTTGTTTAAAAAATCGTTACGTATTACAAGAAATATTCGAGTGGTTTCCAAAATGGTTAATATAGTATATAATACACCCTAATGTTTCCTTCCCCCCGTTGTTCATATCGGCATGTTATTCAGATTAAACACGAATATTTCAATGCTCTCTACTAAATTACAGCGCACGAAACTCTTTTACTTAACGTTGTTGACTGAAGCGTGCTTCGCAGTCACCTCGCATGTTACAAGCGAATGCGGTATTTTATTGTAGCGATTGATATTCTACAAGTATACCATCAGCTGCTTCGAAATAACAGAACGGAGAGACTAAAGTGAAGTAATATTAAGTCGAATATTAATTATCATATGAAAACCACCTTAGGATGCAATAGTCGTGGTATGAAGTAAACTTTAATACAACGTGGGATAAAATACCGGCCGTTCGCCATATACATTTCGACGAAAAATTGTAGCGCATTAGAGGACTCCATCTTAAATTGTTTGAGAATGGATTTCCCTGAGCGTATACGCTCCCGTTTCATTATTCTAAACAAGGAATAAATTTACCAAGGGAAAACAAAACAATCGTATTAATTTTGAGCGACTGTGGTTGTTGCATTACTTGGTCACATTTGTGTTTCAACTCTTTTTGTCAGGAGTTTAAAACCTTCCTAACAAACAGACCAATTAAAGCAGCCTTTGAAATGGTTACGCGGAGGAAAAAACAATGGTAACTGTCAGCATTTCGGACAAACACAGTGTCCTTTAATTAGATTCGTTGCGAGTATAACCGGCTTATACGAGCTTAGCTCGTGTCGGCGGGTGCCGTGCCATTGCAAAAATGACCAGCTAATTGGCTTAGAATATTGTATACCCGTTTCAATATCCAATATTCCCTTAATGGTGACTCCTAAAGAGTGGACCGTTAGTCGGATTACTTTGTTATCATAACATATCACTTAAAATCTTTAACTGGCTGACGTTATTTTTATGAAATAAATATATTAAGAACTTAATATTTCGATTTTCGTCATAATACCAAATGACCAATAGGTACATTTTTCACCAAGATTGAGATAACTGATTAAATAATTAAATCGAGCTAAAAAGTCCCTAAAATCGCTATATTCTGTAGAGCCTACTGCATCATAAAAATAGGTCAAGCATTAAGAACAATGTAAAAGTTTTATATTGTTTTTTGCTTTTAATTTTTACAGTGCGCATTCATTCTTTACACTGTAAGAATTCTGCAATATCGTTCGGATATAATTTGGTGTAAAGCAGAGCTTACACTATGCTAGATGGGTTGAAACGCTGATCAGCTGGGGTGTTAAATTAAATTGCTTCTATAAGATGCCTTTTTCAATAGACTTATAAACCATTTTACTATATACTAATTATGTAGTTTATATAAATTTTGTGTTATTCTGATTATTTTATTCCAATTAACGATAAACAAAGAGATAGAATGGTATGTGGCGATGTGAGCGTTTCTTTCTTAGAGCAACCGCATGACTCACCACGAAGCATAGAGATAATACTTTAATTTGTGTTTCAGACATCGTTTTGCACCGGTTACAGAGATACCAGCCTTTGTTTTAAATAAGTCTGCATACGATTAGAGGTTTCTTGGCGAGTAGAGAATTTTGTTTTTTTCCCAGAACTTTTACGGACTGAAAATATAAAAATTACAAGTATTTTTTTTTTACTATAAATCGATTTTTTTAAAGACTTGTCTGTCATTTATCTTATAAATTTTGTAAGTGTATGTTCTATTATCAAAAGCTACTAAACCAAACATGTGTGAAATTTTATATTTTAGTGACCAATGCTATATACTTAGTACTTATAAATTTTTCTAAAACCCCCAAAGGAACAGAAACCGATAAACGTGCAAATAAATAATTACTAAAATAATTACTGCTAACGTGGTAAAAGATTTTGTTCAATCAAGTCCTTCTATATACTTTTCTTAAAGGAGTCATTCATTGTAATTAATGACAAAGAAAATTCGACAGTCTATTAAGTGAATATTGAAGCGCTTACTTCATAGAATAATATTCCTGCTATTACATCCATGTTTCGAAGGCTTTCACGGCATATTTTACGAGGAATTCACTGAACATTCTCAGCATAACGCTCCAGCAATACGTTAATCGTCATATTCGTCGCTTTACGAAAACTTGACCATACATACAGCATTTACTTTGAAAAGCTTGAAAATGTTTCCAGCCCAAAATATATTGTGGAAAATTTAAAAATAATTTTTGTTTTTTAAAATAAATTAGAAGCAATGTTTTTTTTATTTTAAACATTTGCAAGTTTGTATGCTAAAAGTAAAACAGCTGATTTATCTTAAAATAAATTCAGACGTCGATTTTAATTTTAAAGTTTATATGATAGTTTGTTATAAGAATAACGCTTTAAAACGAAACATAAATGACAAATTTTTATAAACGATTCTTATAAATAAGAAACCTTTGAGACATGAATTATTTATTATTATACACATAAGGAATAGAATTCAAAATATAATCTAATATCAACTAATACGTCAACTGTGATCTCAGTAATAGTCATTTAATAGTCATTTTGAACAGTTGCTTGTTGAGAATTTTAATTATTCTTTTAAATATTATCTCAGAACACCACTGTCGGTCGGATTTTAAATTTGGGTAAAATAAAAATTGTATTTTTGTAAAGCGAATTTTTAACGGAATAACACTGAATGCTTGGAGATAGCGTGTTTACATAGATCTAAAACTATTTTCATGCATTTATTTGGATTTGTATCTCAAAATATTAATTCTCTTTCGTTGTTTTTTTTTTAAATTTAATATTAGTATTTATTTGATTTCTTTCGTATTTTATTTATATGAGATTATATATAAGGGAAATTAAAATTAATTAAATTTATTTATATTGAATACGAAACTTGTATCGAACCTCACTGAATAATAAAGTTTGATTGCTTGGGTGTTATAAGTTCAACTAACGTACGCCGCACGCTAACTGTCGCTTTCAGCCGAGTCGGCGCCTTTTAAATCTTTAATTACTAACACGTACAGACATACATTACAATTTAACCATCACACGGTTGACATGGAAGCCGTTAATATAATTACATGCGCTTCATTAAATAACACCATTATGTATAAACCAGTTTAATTGGCTCATTCCATATAAGTTGCTTATACAAATTTGTCGGGCCTATTTTATTCATGCGCGAAAATTAGATAGAAGTTTACAGCCGTCCGGGGATTGTGGGATCGTATCTGACACAATAATTTCACCCTATTACTTGCCGTCGCGTGTCCGGCTAACAAATAATTCATATACCCTTAGCTGTAATGGCCTTTTAGCTGGACGGTCGGACTTTAAACGTTGTTAGAGCATGCTTACAAACTCGCTGTAAAGTAACCAGTAAAACTATCAATTTATACAACTAGCGCGGTTCACTGAAATGGTTGTTTTCATAAATTATTATTACACTGGCCAGCTGTTAACTCAGGCAAACCTTACGTTGCTCAGGCGTTAGTGTCATGTGCTTGGGGGTAATCGAATTTAGTAATGTTTTTGCTAAATCAACTCTTACACTTGTTTAAAAATTGTTATGTTTTTGAATTTTTATATGCGATATTAGCATAATATTCGCATGTGCTCCTAGGGCGTGGAAAAGTTAAATAAATAATAATATAATTATACATATAATTGTAGAGTTCAAGCTAGAAAAACAATATTATAACTGTATAATGAATCGTTTTTATAAACATGAATAAGAAGTTTGAATAGTTGAATAAACATTTAAAGTTATATATGCGAGATAAAAAAAATATTGAATTCTGCTTTAGTATTCTCACAAGTTATAAAAACAAATATCATAGACGTACAAAATAATTTGTAATTGTTTTATATATAAAAGGTAATTATGACAGTTACAGTTTTGTATAACTCAAGAACGGCTGTACCGATTTGGCTGAAAATAGGTTGGGAGGTAGCTTGAAACCAGGAGACTGACATTGGGTACCTTTCATCCCGTTCAACCGAAAAAGAAAAATAATAAGTTAATAAAATACAAAATCTACTTATTCACTGCCTATGGTACAACAGAGTTCTCCCGCTCATCTGTACATCCTAATCCTGAGATTAAATAGGACGAAGTCGCGGACAAAAACTAGTAAATAAGTAGTTATAACTAGTTTATGATGATCCGTTTTAAATGTCATCAAGTGACGTATGAATAGTTAAACGAAAGCCCCTAAGTGTTGATACAATAAAATTTGTTATACATTAAGTTAGTTCGTTGCTCGGGACGTGTTTAACTTCATTAAGCATAACACTCGCTGACAACAGCCTCCAAGACCAATCTAAGTTGTTCGGGTCTATACGTGAATAAATTATCTTACAGTTTGTTGCGACACACTAATACCGCCGGATGAGATGCTGGGACGTGTCTGAATGAAGAACGCTGAACTTCATTTTGCACTTCACTTACTCTATATGGTCTGACTTCAATCAAACTGTACACTTAATTTTTGTGAAAATAGTCAAACAAATTGAAGTACATTAACAGTCGTATACTTCATTTTGATATTAACGTGTTGTGTACAAACTGTATTTTAACTGTGACATTTGTAAGGAAATATGAGGGAAGCCAAATACGAAGCAGGAACCGTATCAGCGGCTCCAGGCGGGCGCGGTCTCTGACACCGAATAATTAACAAACTAATGGCTACATTGCAAATAAACTCTTAATTAATTTAACATATGATTCAAAATAAAATAAAATATGATATTAACTTTTGCAAAGTATCTAATATCATTCAAGTTTTGATGTAAGTTTTGAGAAATATGATTCTGTAGCACCGCTACGACGTAGCTCGTAGGTTAAGACGTAGCAATAAATTGAATTGTATTTTAAAACTACGAAGTATAGAATAGTATAGTTTTAAACGAATCACTAGTTCTTTTATTCTTGTTAGCTGTCTTGTATTTCTTAAAGTAATCTAAAACTACAGCATGTTTAAAACATATATATTTTCATCCAGAAAGTAACTTTTTACAAAAAAAAATATTTCTTGTTATACACCAGTAAATTTAGCTTGAAAGGAATTTTTTCATTCAAATAACAGTACGACATTATTTAGCTTCACATGACAATTGAAAACTTACTATAAATTAGTAAAATTTAAATTTACATTATTAATGTTAATCTGAAAATTATAGCCCAGTTTTAATAACTCAGCTTGGGATAACCCTTTCAGAGATAAAAAAATACTTAACATATTTAGATACAAAACTATTTTAAAATAAGCTCTTTATTGACGGCCTATAACATGTCATATTTTTGCATTTCAATTCTTTCGACTCATCACCGAAGTGGTGAATAAAAAATTTATAGTAATATTTACTAACTCCAATCTATATCATTTTCATTATACAGTACGTGACACGCACAAAATTCTGTGGACGACAATATTTCTATTATTTTCATATAATGATATATTTTCAATACGTTCAATATTAAGCATTTTAAATCGTGTTCGTCGAAATAAGACGAATAATTTTCGAGCTTGTACCAAAGGTTTTTTAAGACTATCTTCAAATCATTCAATCTCTGTAATAAAAGGTTTCATCGCGTTAAATATTAATCGTTTCTTAGAATATCCGCAATTATTTCTTTACACGTATGACAGATATATAAAAACAAAAAATAATTTACAAGGAAATGTAACAGATATATGTTTATCGTATAAAATATTTAAACCAAAGACGTAACTTCTTCATCTCATACGAATGTCTTATTAATCGAGTTTTCAATAAAATATGCTATTAATATTTGTATGAAACATAATAAAGGTTAATATTTAGGATATTTTTTTTATCAATAAAATATATTTAAAATCGTTTCCTTTTATAAGCAATAAGGTCAAATAGGAGCGAGTTGGACCGAGCTGTAATATAATCCTTCAAACGTGTGAGGAATGCTCCCTTCACTTTATTACAGACGTGATTCTTATTTATATTATGCTCTCATATTAATTCACTCCCCCTCATCTATAGAGATTCCAAAGACGGATTAAATCACCTTTTTGCGTTAGCACTCGTATAAGTCTTAGTAAACTTAGGAAGCATCAGCTAATGGCAGATCTCTTAATGAAGTAACAAATGACATGTTTCTGTCACGAAAATACAAATATAATGCAAAAATTTTTTTTTAATAATATAACTCCATCAAGATGAATTCAGATTGAAAAATTATATATTACATCGTTTTGTAATATATTGACAGCGATCAAAAACTTTGACAGAATTATATCGATACGTAATCAATTCAAAATATAACGGAGCATATTCATCGATATTCAAAAGCACTTGACCCACGGACGTATGAGGTTAATTCTTTAATGTGCTCTGGGGCTAAGGGACCCGTCCCGTCCTCAATCCATAATGTGCACTCGGCTTATAAGGTTAGAGAAACTAATCGTCTAAAGGTATGCGTGACACTGATACTATGCAAATTTCATTCAATAATAGATCGTTTCGTTTTGAGTTATAGGTCTGCCCTAGTTTGTCCACTCTATGTAATTGTGTTGGAATACAAGTTAGTAAATAGGTTTCCTTCTAAAAATTTGATTAAAAAGATATCTTTTAAAATATTTAACTGTTTACAAGAAATGTTTTAAAAAGATCCTATTTAAAGGAATGGTTACTATATAATTTTTTGTATACATTCAAGTTTAGTTCCTCTTCGTATGTTTATTAATTCATCAAGGCTGCAAAGAACTTACCGGTTTAATTAATTATTACGTGATGTCAATGTCACTTACCTGAAACAAAAACATTATATTAGTATATTTTTTTGTCGTTTTAGTTGCTGGTATAATTTTACCAAAAAAATATTAGAAAAAAGTAATTAAAATAATTAAAGACAAACTCCTTCGTGTTTCCACACAGTAATTTTGTATTGTAATAACCAACAAATAAATATAAAACTTTGACATTGGCAAAATGTTCATCGATTCCAGTGCGTATGAAGCCTATTGCATTAAAAAATATTTACATTAGTATAAATTGTGATCATGTTTATATAAACGTTTGCTATATATCATGTTTTATGTTAGATTTAGATGTACTCTATTAATTTTAATATCCATATATCATGATACCGTTAATACCAATTACAAAAATGGTAACGCTGCCCACATAAATACAATTTAAATTGTTAATATCTGACTTCTGAGCACAATTACTCAAAATTAATGTTGAAATTAATACTTTCACCGGTACAGTTCATTAAAAGCTTAGCCGAATTTTATAAAATTTGCAGGCTTTTCCTTTTGATGTGAAAAAAAAATTATATTAGAATTAACTTTATTATCAAATTGTTTATAAGTATGTAACTTTAGTTATGTACATGTCAGCTGAAATATTTAAACAAAATTTCTTTATGCTTATTACAAAAACACATTGCAAAATATTGTAAGTCTTTCCGTCTCCATTTACTCATCTCAAATATTTAATCGTCTTTCAAACGGTTATATAAAATATTGAGAAACAAATAATATGGCGACCAATAGTATATCGAACAGTTTACAGACATATAAATAAAAACACGTTAGTTCATAGTCACAGAAATATTCTAAGTGGGTGCTAAAATTTACATAAACTGGAACGTCGTTTGAGATATATTAAGGAAATGTTATTTCATACTTTGATACAGGACGAAGTCGAGAATTGTGTGCTGAACAAGCTATTGTCGTGATACATACATTGCACCCAGGATTCTACTGTATAAAATGCATGTATAAGTTTCAAATTAAGACCATATATTACATAAAATATTATGAAAATTACAACTGAACACTATTATTTTAAATTGATTCTATTTGACTATGTTTTATTAAATGGAAATAGGTTTCTCTGATACTGCTCGCTTTTTTATTTCGTATCTCCATGATCCCGAAATTTCGATTCCTTTACGGCAACCTGATCACGGGCGGACTAATTTTTAATTTTATCTTTCAAATATAATTAGTTTTGGTATGCATCTACATATGATAAAATATTGAATGGAATTAGTGTAGAATCAATATATTAAAGATTTAAAATATTTTGATTAAAATTAATAACTGAATGTTCGAAGTTCTATTTACAAAATATTCTCCAATTTGATTGAATATTAAGAGCGTTTGGATTAGTTAACGACTAAAAAATTAAAGTTTATACAATATATGATTATTTGCAATATTTTATTAACATTTTTTAGTATAATACATTTTCAGATAACTGTAAGCGGGTTCAAACAAACCGCAGACTTTGAGTCCGGTAATACGATAGTTTCTTTGACATTATAACGACCCGACTTCGTGATTCCAACAGAATATATTATATTCCATTGCGATGGCGCCACTGTATACGAAAACTGGAAATATTGCAAACATCATGCCATGAATCTTGCATTATTCACCAAAAAGTGTATTCACATCGTACTAAGCTATGAACGCTGCTGAAAACTTAAACATGTGAACACGCTATATCGGACTTAGTACCGTTTGGATTTTAATATTTCTCGTATATAAAATTTTTCTTCCGCCCAACCGACTTATGTATTTTGGAAATTTTCTATTAGCTTTATATATTAAACGAAAATATATCCGAACGAAATTAACGGATTAATAAAAGACAATAGTCAACTGATGGTTTTAATAATATTGAATATCGGTCGGATATTTTTATACATCAGTTATAATCGCCAGAGAATCGCCATTGTCTCGCATAATTGGCGGATTGCGAACACAATAGGATCTTTGTCGCCAAGCGGTGGCGCGTACACCGGGCCATACTTGATTTAGATATAGAACACATTTTAAATGCATTAACGCTGTTTATTATAACATTAATTTTATTTGCTAGCAATATTACACCATCGATAAATTATCAATTCAAACAAAACTTTTACATAGATCTATATTTAATAAAAGAATGAATTGTCATTATAATTTTGTTTTCTAAGCATAGAATCAAAACTACTTATACAACGATAGAAAATCAAAGAGATCGCATTTTTAATCCTTAACCAAATATTATAGAGGGGCAAACGGTGGCATTAGCAGCGTCAGTCATCAGCAGAATGAATCATTACTTGAAGAGTGCGCCAGTGGCTCGTGTCAAAGAGTCTGAGCTCAAAGGTCCTCGTAGCAGACTCGCCCTCTTCCCCTCCCCCCTCCCCCTCCGCTCAAAACCCACCCCCGCGCATGCCCGCAAGGAAGGGCTGATTGAAGGGCCACTCTAGAACTTCGGCCACCCGCTCGTTCGCTTGTATTCAAGGGTCGAATCTGGATTATAGGGCGCCAAAGCCTGCACCTTCATCAGATATGTATAAAAGTATTTGGAGCTCAGCAATTCAAACGGCGAAATTGTTGCCCTCTTCTAATTTTATTCTATTCAATCTCCAAATATACATTCACCCGTTTCATTATAAAGAAGCCGTTCCGCCTCATAAAAAGATACGTAATAAATGGAATAATTTATTTACTTTGCTAGCTGAAAATATACAATTATGAGACAGCGCGGCTGTCTATGGTGGTTATGGTCCCTGTGTACCACATCCTACATGTATATTTGTATCTTAAGGCGTTGGTACCGTGTAAGTTATTATAAGAGAGGTGCGCCGAGGGAAATGAATGCCGAGTAACTGGACCCGTTGTCATTCATATTAGCTGTGACTTACTAAATTCTTAATCATGCTGTTGAAATGAAGCGAGAGAACGCTCGCTGTTTAACAAAAAAAAAAAAACTAAAAGGAAAACTTAATTATACTAAGACTAAGCGAAAATTTCAATTTGTATAAACGTCAAATACAATTTTTCTTTATTCCGCCACATCAACGCTACAGCCGCATTGTGCACTTTAAAAATCACGGCATAAAAGCCGGTGACGGGACGCCTTAATAACACTCACGAACGACAAAGTCCGTCGTAACACAAAATGATTACACACATAAAGAACCTTATCTCTTTACACTGCAATGGCATAAACTGGTTACAGTCGACAATAACCGCCCCGCAACCGCTCGGATCTTAACGCGAGTTTTACGCACCAATCTCGCAGACGACGCTGCTAGGAATTGAAAACGGAATTATGTCAAAATAAAAATGGCGCGCGAAATGCTCCAAGTCGGGGTTGCTATGCGTTCGACAGTTAGTTTGATGCCGGTCAGAATACTCCTTCTCTCAGGCGAAATTCAGGTATGAATTCGATTTTAAGTGAAATTTTACGTTTTTCATTTTAGTTCCTAAAAAACCAACCTAAGGAAAAGTATGATTGAGCTTACAATTTGAGTGATAACAAAATCAGCAATACAACAAATCTGAGAGTCTTTCTTTTAAAATAAATCCTTAAGTCACTCAAAAAATTACCTAATCTACAGAGCATGAATAAATAAGGACTTTTTCCCGCATAACCCCAACCGCTAACCATAAGGCATAAGCGACATTGTAATACGTAAATAAAACAATGTCGGGTTAAACACCATGGAGTGCTGAGAGTCGATTACAGCGACCTTGCATAATATTACGGCGCCGGCACGTCTAGGGCGCCACCAGATACGAAAACCAGAATTTTCCCATACAACTACCAACAGTAACAAAATACCAAATTGAAATATGCATATTATAACTGCAACAAATAATAGTCTTATGAGCTATTTATTTTATGAATACATCGACATTTCAATAATAAACAAGCTCCTTTCAAATATTTCTGGCAACAATACAACTGGGAACGTAAAATAAAAATGATGACATTGCGTTAATTAAAATACTTAAAGCTGATTCATTTTCGAATAAAACAATAAAATTAAAACAAAAAAAAAAATTACACGCTTAATCCGCCGAGCGCCATTAATATTTTCATGAATATTGTGAATCTTGACTGGTTTAATTAACTTTAATTAGATCCGTGCCTGATAAAATGCATCCGGTTACGATGAATTGTCGTTGAATTTGGTACGATTTATTTACTGCTTAAATAGTTTGCATATTTCACATAAGTGTTTAATATGCATAGTATAAAATAAGCCCACAACAATACGCCAGTTATGTAAGCCATGTCAAATGCCAAAAAAATCATGATTAGTTTATTCGGTATCGGGGCAATAGTCCTATTCATCTCCGTAGTCCTATCTATCGCCGTATGAAATTTAACAAAAATCGGTTCTTTCTTGAAGCGTAACTGACGAAAGAAGTCATTTTTATATAATATTCCTATAACTTTCATAGGTTTTGTTCAAGAATTAGTTTAACTTACTGATATCATTCCAAGGAATTCTACTATTATTGAATATGATAATCTTAATTTCAAATTCTCATATAAAACTGATTTCAGTTATTCCTTATTTAGATAAAATTCGATTCCTAGGAAATTGGAGACGGAATGGTTTTTTTGATTGTATTGTTGCATTTTTTTTTTAAAACAAAATGTAATTTGGTTTTTTGACTTTAGCAGAATATATGTATATATGAAACGATTAATTTTAACAAAAGGTGAATAGTCTCTTTAAAAAAAAAGTTAAACAAAGCTTCATGGCGGACAATGTTGACAAAAAAACGTCTATTTTAAGGTAAAAAAAAACCTTGTTATATAGAGGGTCAATTATTAATATTAATATAAACATTAGGCCACTTTAGGAAAAATTATAACGTACCCATGGCCAAAAATCGGTATTCGAAATCTTGTTGCTTCCTATTACTTTTCGCTAATTTCGTCTAAACCGATATGTCAAAGGACATGTGAGTATGTTATTCTGATATTAATGAAACAGTAAAGCTTTCTAAGAACAGTTCACTAATGAAAACAGTTTATATTCTTATCTTTCTCTTCCTCGGGTAAAGACATTTTGAAGGACAACTTTTTATTCAATTTTAAGTCCCTATCCCTGACTGTAGCTACCGATGTGAAACTTCTTGACGACTGAATTAAAGTGATAAAATACAATAAATAAATTCAATACCTGAAAATTAATCTTTGTCTACAGAAAATAGCATTAGCGACTGTGAAGAATGCACGAAATGATGATGCCTCTAACCATAAAAGTGTTGTGTTACTAACCACTGAGGCTGATTAAAGATTAAACAGTTACAATTCAGTTAGCTTAGAAAATTCTTTTAAAACTAAAAATCATATTACCCTTCAATCTCTGGTGGCTGGTAAAATGAATATTTCTATTTCAGCTCACCGCCATTTAAATAGCGTTGTTAAAATAGCAGTATAATAGTGCATTTTTTTTTTTATATTTCTCTAGTCTCATTTTTAATGCGATTACATTAGAAAAATAAGATTTATTATTTACATTACACGTAAAGGGAACAATCAAAAATGTCTTGTTAATAGAATGGAGCGAGATTTATTTGTATATCTTTTTTGGAGTTCACAAAAATAATTAGTTCGACATCTATGACCAAGTATGACGTTAAAAAAATTATACGAATTGTCATGCAAACTGAACCAAAGTAAGTTTTTGTTTAATGGTTCGAGGATATTTTTTAAAGCGCAGTTTCAAGATTTTTACAAAATCTGCACATTCAATTCAAGTTGGATAATAGCTTGTAAAAATATATGTGAAAAGCTTTTTATTTGTTATCGGGTGACATCAATATTGACTATTCCGATACACAAACAGTTATAATAGGTTCTGAAGTGGCACGTGGATCCAATAACCGAACATAAATGAGTTTTAAATCACCACGAGTGGGGTGGATGCGAGAGAAATTTGAATCAACAGCCAAAGGCTTAATGAATCATCCGAGTATTTAAATAGAACAATTAAAAGCGGTCAAGCTCTCAGTTCGTAAACAGTTTTGACACTCGAAATTATTTTGTTGCATTTAAGAAATGTTTGAATATAATGAGTTATTGTTTCGTGATGTTGTTTAAAGACGCTAGTTAATTATTGGAATCGTTGAAGGTGTTTTTTTTTTATTTAATTTAGCTGTTTACAGCAAATTTGCAATTCCAGACGGCTAGCTCTGTTGCATCTGATTTTTCAGTCCATTGTGCTTCGCAATTAACAAGGAATCAGACTGGCTTTATTGAAATAAAGTTAACTTGATTAATAGCAAATTTGCTTCAATCAATGTCGTTCGTTTTTAAATTCACAATCTTTACAAGTTGGTTTATTTAAAAATTAGGTTTTATTTAAAACAGAGATTTCTTGGTTGCAGGAAAAACTTAATACAAACATAGTCAAGGATAGGTGTCAGTGGAAATATTGAAAGTTAACAAAATTATTATACTCCAATTTGCCGATACTTACCATGTCCAAGCTTTTGAGAAAGGTGTAACGAATTTTTTAAAGCAAAAACGTTTATGTAAAACGGAGAGCTTATTTGAAATCTGCTCAAATTAATATAGAAGAAGTCTTTTTTCAAGCAAATCGTGAGGTCGTTCAAAAGCTTATGACTGGTGACCTTATGGTCACATTTTCTATCGACATACTAAAAAAATAGGATCCCGGTCAAAGTTAATTTTATGTAATTTAAAAAGTATGAGTTATTGAAGAAGAAAAATTTTATTAGCAGTGGACTGGCGTTAACAAAACGTAGTTTGAATTAAAAATTTGTATCTTTTCGAAATCTCTTTGCCGTCACGTGTCATTAGTGGAAACATTTTTTTCAATCCAAATAAGGAACTCGAGTCACATTGGACGAGATGCGGACGTATCAATCCCGCAATTAAATAATGGAGGTAAAAGCTCTTTCTTAATGAGGGCTGTTTTCTTTCTTATCGCTATTTTATGACGACAATACGCAACCGCCCGCCTATTAAATTATTTGCGTTGGATTACAAAACTGACACTTAAGGGAAAATTATTTATTTTCTTTGGGGCTTTAGGGAATTATGAATTTAAAGAAATTGTGATTGATACTCGATGACAACATTAAGAATAATGTTACATGTTAGTCGTTTTTAGAAACAAATACATTTTGAATGTATTTTAATCGAATGATTTTTATAATTATATAAAAAATCTACTTAACATTTGATTCTACTCGATGTTTATTTGAAAACTATAATCGATTTTCAATTAAGCGATCTAATATTCGAAACGTCTAACTTGGTTTAAGGAGGTTTTTATTAGATCGGAAACGAATGAAGAAACGGCTTGGTTTGAAAAGATCGTAGAGAATATCCTTGTATAGAGTACGTGTTACAGCATACAACATGAGAGCTCCCCGGGAACTTGTCTACAAACTTTAGAAATTTTATTTCATCGAACAGAGATTGATTGTACTTCTTGTATTAGTTGCGGATGTTGAAGAACAAATTATAAAAGGGAATTTTGTTTCTTGTAACCAAAAATATAGTATTATATATTCAGGTTACACATATAAAATTTATGCTTTTAAAACGGGCGGCGGTTAATGCGAGTACTACTCAGGTATTCAGCTAATACCATGAATTATCAAGCGATATGTAGTCTTTTTATGAAAAAATATTTTATAACATCATTGTCCTGAAAATATCTGATGGCAATGATCGTCGTTCGAATAACCCATTAAATTCCGCGATATACACTGGGGGTGAATTAGGCAAATTAAGAGCTAGTTCTTGAGTAATTACTTTCAATACTTGGCTAACAACCAAGTGCTATCTGAATTGCTTGATACATTGATGCAGATTTTAGATCTTCGTCTAATTAATGCTTCTACGTTTGAATATTAAAGTGAACAGAATCTACACCTGTAGACGGTTAACTTTTTTAAACGAATTTTGTGATACGTGAGAATTAGGAAAGAGGATTATATCACTAAAATTTATAACTTTTTAAGTCAGTTTGGTTTAAGGAAGTTAATTAAATCGCGAATCATTTTTATAGAGAAATATAATCCTTACAAAAAATTTAGATGTCAAAATATGTAAAGTATAAGCATAAAATATATTTTTTGGACTGATCAGATTTATTAGTACAAAAGAAGATACGCGTGAGTTAGAAATGATATTTAGATATCGAAATTAAATAGTAGGGGTCTGACACGTTGTCAAATAAAACAGCTGTAGTGCAAGCGCGTGGGCGGGCGGCATTCGGGCTATCGACTCGCCGGCGCGCGTACACACACTCACCTCAAGGCCGCCACCATCGCTGTACGAAGAACCGGACCCTAAACACATCCCAGTACCCGAATTACATTACTACATTATACATATATTAAAAGTAACCCTCGTCTTCCCGACACATTTCCCATCAGGACCACCGCTCGCGGCGTCCCTGAGAAGACTGACGTACAGAGCGGCTCGTTCGCAGCTTTTATAGTCGGGGGAGGGGCGCGGCGGCGGCACGAGTTGCGCCGTCGATTCGCGACTCGATAAATAAATTAATTAAAAGTGCAAGTGAGTGATCGCTTCGCACAAGCCTGCGAACTCGCTAGAGCTTCCCCTTAATTGGAATATACTTGGCTCTGGCTGGGATTCCTCCAGAAGATATATAGAATTCCGTTTCGATATTCAAATTAAAAAATAATTGCTCCCAAATAAAAGAGTGACGTCATCAGGTTATTATAAAAGTAAATATATGATAATAAATTAACATTTCTATTATAATTTTAGCTGGCATCATGAAACTTTTTAATTAGAGCGCGAGATTAAAACTTTAAAACATTTACATTAGTATTCATTACGACGTCTGTATTTATTAAACTTATGAAGCTTCTGAGTTTTCTTTTCCTTTTTGTCGAAGGTCAGATACACGAGAGAATACTTAGAGAATAAATGGAATGCATAGAAAACAATAAACTGGTCTATCAAACGACAATCACCAGCACGAAACACACTATTCAAAATATTTACAGCACTTATTCACTTATTTAAATGTTAAAACATAAATCAAAAATAACAGAGCAATAGTCATTTCAAAATGTCCGCATATTCATATTACATTCAAGTGTCGCTACGTGAAGAACGCGCTAACCATTATATTCCTTTTTCAAATTGTACAATCGCCGCCCATTTGGAAGAATTGACATTTGATTCAGCCAAATATAATAATTCACAACAACAATTTTTCTTTATCATTATTATTATGTTCTTATAATAGTTGTGAATATTTGTAAGTTAATTATTAAATTGATACTTTAATGTTTTTAAGGGTAAGTTAATTTTATATTTGTTTTTAGCCATGCCTTATCTATTATATGCTGTGCTCTTAAATTAATTTGAAGCGGCCAATCACTATGATTAAAAAAAAACTTAATTAATATTGTCACTTGTAAATGTTAAATCTTTATAATTATTAATGCCCATTTTGATAACGTGACAATGAATATTCAAATGTCCACAACATCGGCTGAATATCTAAACCTCTTGTTTATAATGTTTATAAAGATTGTTATATAAAAAAAATCAGTTTCTTTACTTCGAATATATCCATCCACTTTATTTACAAACCGACTAGATCTATCAACATGTCTGCAAATCTATTTATGTGCAAATTTATTCATTGGGACACAAAGGGACACACTTGGGTATATTATTATTATTATTTTTATATGAAGTTATTCTCCGGCCATTGGAAATATATGGCATATTGTAAAGGCCACTTCTGTTCGTATTTTTCACCTTTCGATTTTATAATCTATATGGTGTTAAAAAAAATCTTTATAGTACTTCCGTTCTTGTGAATAACAACAGGAATAAATTTGTGAAAAATATAAAAAAAACTGCTTATAATTAATTGTTATAGTTCAAAAATTAATTTAAGCGTCAAAAAAAATTCTCCAAGGAACACCAACGGCTGTATTGAAAGGAGTCAAATCTATCGATTGGATTAACTCTATTATTGCATAGAGGAGTGACATTCCGATATGTAACACATACATACACACACACACACACACACACCACACACACGCACACATAATACAATACAAACACAGTAAAATATAATTTTATAACAAAATAAAATATATCGTTTTTCATATCGATGATCGACTAAACTCTCAACTTATTAATCATCATTACTTTGACTTTTCACGGTACCTAACTATTATCGTAAAACATTATGCATATGCACGTCATACTCCTAGAAAAATATAATTATAAAGCTAATTAAATAACATACATACAAAATTATAGTTTCAGCTGGTCATGACCGAAGAGTAAATGTTGGGACTTTTAATTTTTAGTTATCATAGGGATGACAATTCGTTAAGCTTTTCGGTCTTGGTATTGTTTAACGTTTGCATTATGCCTATGAAGTGTTTGTTCATATAATAATGTAAATAAGACTTCCTAGGACGTTCAACTCATTCAGTTTGATTCCTATCAAAACCTGGGATCTTGTAAAAACTAAGGAAACCACACACATGCAAAATTTGAAGCCTCTTTTATGGTCCGCGTGTGACGACACATTTCATCGAGACAGCCCTAATAGGGTTTCATACTAATCAGCCAATCAATAAATTAAAGCCATACTGATATATACAACCTTTTTGGTCAGCTATAAAGAAAAGCCCTTCGGACCGCAATTCTATTGAGGTTAAATTTAATTGTACGAACCTCACAGAATTATTTTGAAAATAATCACAGAATACTCAAGTCCTGTTTTAATTTGCTATACAAAATCACATGAAACATATAAAAATCTTTAAAAGATATTTAAAAAATGTAGATTATTATATGCAAAATTACAATAAAAAGAAACGCCCGAACAGGGACTTGAACCCTGGACCCTTGGATTAAAAGTCCAATGCTCTACCGACTGAGCTATCCGGGCAGATGCTCAATAAGTTGAAAAGCACTTTTATATAATTATAAGATATTCAAGTTATTAATTTAAAAATTACCTTTTTATTAATTATTTAATATATATACATTTAGAATAACAGTTTCTTAAATCTCAATTTCTTGATAGATGGCGTTGCTGGTAAGAAATTATACGAACGCTACATTCAAATAATAATATCAAATTAAGTTATTTTTATTAAATTTGAAAGATAGAAAAAAGATTAATAAAAAGAAATATATACCTTAAAGTAGATTTTTTAATAGCTATTCTACCTGTTTCGTTTTGACAACAAATGTTATTTTTGAACTTACGTAATAATGTTAATTTTAACATAATTTATATTTCTATGCATATCATTCCTCTGTATAATACCGTAGTGTCGTTTGAATGGCGATGACAGCGCCGCTGCACGGCGGGGGGCGGAATGTAGCCATCATCCAACTGTCAGTGGCACAGCGAAAACAATGGCTTTATTTCCATGTAATAACTATCGCTATTGGGTGTCTCAAACACAAGGCCTGTTTATTTCAGTTAGCTTCAGCAAATAAACTGTTGAGTAACGCTTCACATCGCACATAGCTATTAAATAGTAGGGTTGTAAAAGTCTCGTTACTAAATATATGAAATATTAAATTATACACATTACTACCGAATAGACATGACTATGGTTATAGTTATAGTTATTTTTGCAAGTCTATCAAGTCAAGTTTATGTTAATTTAGAAACGCAGACACTTGTAAATATTGCCACTTATGCTTTAAATATATTTGTTGTTTTAAAGTTACTATCAAAATCCGAACCTCTGGTATATTCTTCTCTCAATCGGACAGCCACTTCCTAATTTGTGACCGAAGGAAGATTTAGTGGAATTCAAATTTACACCTAAACCGCATTTTCTTGGCCCGAAACCAAAAACATGTGAAAATGTAAATAAGAATTATATTTAAAATGTATACATTTTTAAAATAAAAAGAAAAAAAGCTGTGAAAAGTATTCGCAAGCAAGATTTTGCGAAACTCTTTACATTAAGTTGACCGATGATTCATAGATGGTACAATTCCAAACGGCATTACCGGTAATGCTTATAAAAAAACTAGCGTCAAAATTCAATGTGAACATATTTTTTTATGAATATATGTATTACTAAACTCCGAATATTATATATCAAGACCTGGAAATAGGCTATCGTAGATAAAAACAAATACCTACTATTGTTGTATTCATATACTTATACAGCTAGTACGTAAAGCTCTTTACTGTTCCGAATCTCTTCGTCCTAATAAACACGGCGAAAGAACGCGATGGCAGTTTTATCGTCGGTTTACACAACATCTACTAATGGCCAGCAATATTGACAAACCATTAATTCGCAAACGGATAGAGCTGGAGCTGCAGATTGCAGGTGATTGTGAACTTTACAAATTAGCTGCGTGCCCCGATGTTGTTTCAACTTGGAAAAGACTACACGAGACTCAATGTACCGAGTTTCCGCCAGACGGTAGTTTAAGACTACTTCAGACAAACCTTGTCTTTTATGATTGTTATCGTGGACATGCTAACGTTACTTTAAGACGTTTCACTCGATCTTTGTTTTTAAGATACAAGACCACTAAGTAATGTAAGTACTTAACTCATAGAACGTTTGTGGAGGGTAATATAAAATGTTGGAGCAGAACATCCCCTCGTTTATTCGTAGTTTGCAATAGGCATCACACTCAGCGGCGTCGGATGGACATAATATTCTTTTAATTAAGGCACGCGGAAAGCGTCGTAACTTTTACGATCTTCGTGATTTAACTATTATTTGTCATCAATTTTATGTGGCCCTAAAGTATTACTGTGTTGTTGGAAGTACAATGGATACGGCTTTATAGATATGAGTTTGTATTTCTTCATATTAAGTTTTAAATTCCTGAAGACAATATTTTCCTTCCTAAATCTAGTTTCGTGAAGTCAAAATAATATTGAATAAATGTTTCAATTAATCATCTAGTCCGAAAAACAAAGTAATACTTTGTTATTCTGAACTTTTAATTATTTCTATATATACATAACATATTTTTAATTAATAAATACGATACTAGTTTTAAAATGTCTAAATGGTACCTTTACGGACATCTAGTGACGAGTGGATAATATTTAAAATTATTAATAAAGCGATAGATGGCGCTTTACTAATTACCGCCATCTAGCGAGCATATTACTCGTAGCAGTTTAAAGAATAAAGAAGTTATGTTGATAAACAAAATTCAAAATAATAAAAACAGATGGCGCTAAGCGTTTTTAAAAATCAAAAAGGAGTCGAGTTCTATGTATGTACTTTTATTTCAGGAATAGATTCTATAAGAAACCAAATTTTAAGGTGTAGTTATTATTTTTTTTATATATATTTTACCTATAAATTCAATTCAACGTTGCATTTTTGTTTATGTAAAATGGTGAATTTTACCACTTACACATGTATACTAAATAGACAAATATTATTGGGAACCGTTCTAAACGTATCATATCAAATATAATTACAATTACTTGAGATGTCTAATTTACAAAATATTTAAGATAAGTTTGTTTGAGTTGAACAAATTTTATTGTATATCACATAAACTAAGATTGCTTTAATGAATTTAATATTAAGAAAATATGAACAAAAATATATTTGTTTTATATGAACGCTTCACTGTTACACACATTTCTTGGCACGACCTTTTTTTTTTTTTTCGGGGAGAAATCCTCTTACAGACTGCTCACTGCCCTGGCTCGACAGTGAGTTTTGTGTGGGGGTCGCCCAGTGGCACGAACCTATAATAAACTTACCTCCAAGTTAAGTTAGTGTGTTTCCACTTCTCCCCCTGTACGGCAAATCTTTTCCTCCTGCTGCCGTTTTCTTCTCCGGGTTCTCTGTCAGGTCGGCCACATCGCTTCTTCTTCATCAATTCTTTCGTCGCGTTATCTATAACACCCGTCACGGGTATGCCTCCGAACTCCTGTAAGTATTTAAAATTTTATCATCATAATCACGTTTATTAATTTATATTAATTTAATGTATTTATATATATATATAAAAAAATGTTTTTGTTAGTAAATATAATAATAGTGGCTTGTGTATAGTCAGGAGTTATTTATTAAATAAAATTATATTTTAGAGAAAAAAAAGTGTATTAAGTTTGCGAAGCAATAAATTGAACAGTTTAGGATTATTTAAATCTAATATCTTTTCATATGAATGATAATATAATCTATATTATAAGACTGAATACAATTATCGCTGATACATACTTGTAGGGTCTTGATGGCAATCCTGAAGTCGTCTTCGTAAGACTGTGACACGTCCCCCATCAGTAAGTTACCGACTTCTGGTCTCCCCTTCTTTAAATATCCGAACATTTCGAGATAACCTTTCTGGAACGGAAATAATAAAAAAAAACTTTAATTTACATTCACAAACAAACAATATTAGGACATAAAAGGTGTCATTTTTTATCGCACTATGAAACCATGTCTCGATTCTTACAGTTACTTTATAAATCAGTGGGTGTTATAAGGGCTTGGATAAAATCCGGGTCAGGGAACTATCCTTAGCAATAAATTATCCAGCCGGTCAGTTCTGCCGTAAAATAATGCGAATATATCAATAATTAGGTTAAAAAGGTCGTCGTTCTTTCGTTATTGATAGCTTTAATCAAAATCTACTGGCACAGATTACGTGCGATATTAAAATCAGAGACAAATCGTACGCCTCCGTACGCGATAATTAATTGATTCCGACTTTTGTGTGCAATTAAATATACTTTCTATATGGAGGTTATTGCTGCATAAAATCTGTTCCGTTTCACCGTCCATTAATACGTCAACATTTTATTTTAATCTTTATGATTTAATGCATAAACCGATCGTTATATTAACTTGTTATATTAATTTAATTTAGCGAAAGTGAATATCCAATCGCCTGTATTATATTCGGTTATTATCATAAACTTCAAATTATTATTATTTTTATTTATTGAATGTTTTCACTTTGATTTAAGTTGTCTCGGAGATCTCGCGATCATTTTGTCTGTGATCAATTTAATGTTTGTACGACCTCTTACTTCTTTAAGCAATCCTATAGTAATAGTTGTATGGCGTGATCTTATCGAATATCCCTAATATAGTTTGCATCACTTGTTTTACAAATAGCTCCTAATCTAGGCCGATTGTAACTCTAAATATCGCGTGATATCTCGTATTTATCCTTTAATTTGGTTTAATGAATCGAGGGGCCTAATTAGCCTGGACTAGTTTCGTTGAATGAAATGGGCTAGTGATGTCCCTTAATTACGTTACGATTCAAATAAAATCTTAAGTAGGTATTTGTCGTTCTTTTTCTTGTACTTTTAAAATGTTGATATGTTAAAATCAGACAACAGGTTTTTATTACTATATTATCTTTAAAATTTTAACTTATATAAAGTAATGATTAGTCAGTGGTCCAACAAAGTAACGAGTGAACCTTATAACCTTAGTATAACTATTTTCAACTTTCTCACAAGTGATTCATGTATTTTAAACACACGTCTAACATTGTTCAATGCAATGGTTAATTCAATGACTGTTATTTAGAAACTGCAGGTAAATAAAATGACGCTACGAAAATCAAGAATCAAATGTTTATAATTTTGTATGTTAGCACGGTAGATATATATATATATATATATATATGTGTATATCAATACACTTCATATCCATATAGACTTAATAAATAGTTTATATTTTTTATGAAAATGCCGTACACATTTTGATAACTGAGGACCAATCAATGCAACGGGGCGACGCGACGCGACTTTCATCGTTGACATCTGTCGCCACTTCACACTCTACCATTATTTTTGGATGTTTTACGAATTCTAATTTCAAATATTTAAAAAGCTTTACACTCCATTATCACAGACTTAAAATTTATCACAGGCAAATTTTTTTTTATTGAAACAGTTTATTATAGCAAAAAGTTTTAATATTCTATTTTAAATGTCCTAATCCGTATTTCATTAAGATATATGAGAGTGTGTAGTAGTCGGATAACTAATTATGTTTATTAGGTCAATATTCGAACATCTGTTCGATGGTTGATGATGTTAACGAGATGAGTGATGTGGGAGCCATTTTGTCTTGAGCTAATTCTAACAATAGTTTTCATTTTCATTATGAGCGATGTTCTCTTCGAGATAAGATTTGTAATATATTTTATGTGAAAAAAAAAACTGATACTCAATGAAAAAGATATAAATTATTACTAAATAAATAAAATAAAGTCGGATGAATATGAGGATAAATAGGTATTTAGTGACTTTAATAAACATTTACAGACATACATAGATACATCTAAATATATTTTAACATTAATATTTTTTTATTGTTGCCTTCATATGCACAAAAACGTGCACAATATATTCTGCCAACTTCACGTGGAATGGAGGAGAACTTTTTTGACATTATTGAGATGTAAGAATTAAACTTAAGTGTCAGTGTCAAAAGTCAATTTGACAATTTAATTTTTAACGTAATAAAATTATTGCAAAATATAGAATGTATCTGTCATAATAAATAAACGAGACTTATGAATGGTAATATACATAATATATTTCAGACGCTAATTTCATATAAACTTGACATAGACCTTGAACCTGAACTTCACACACGAAAACATTAGTGAACCCATACAAATGAGTTCTGATAAATGTTTAATGGCTTTCTTTTTTATTTAAAAAGGTATAAAAATGCTGTTATGATTATAACCTATGTTTTTTTTTCCATAGACAACAATTTATAAAAGCAAAGAGCTGGATTTTTTTTAACGTGCATTAAATATAAATAGCGATAAGGAGTAAGAATTATATAGTTATAAGTTCAAATAACAGAAAAGAATTTAAATAGAAATTTAACTATAATATAAAAAATGTCGACCGGTTGATAAATTTATGATTAGGCTACAAAACTGTCAATGAATATTATAAATAAAGAAGATACTTTCCTCCAATAGTACTCAAGATTATAATTCGTTCAACGAATAAAAACGTTGACATTGGAAGAATATTCCACGATTTTAGTGCGAATGAAGCCACAGCTTAGAAAAAAAAAAGAAACTTGCTGACAATTATATTGATAGTATAATTTACTTAATATTTCACTGAGACTCAAATAAGTACTACAACTTAAGTTTAATATTAAGATTATTACTTCAACCTTCACTATGACCGTCTTATAGGTGTAGGGACTTTAGAATATTGCTAGCTGTAACACGCGACTTTGGTCTCGTTCTTTCATATATTTCGATGTTTATTATCTTAAAGCTAATTTTCATGTATATAACAGTGAGTATAACATTAAAACCGGTGTAATAAACTTGTATATCATCCGTAAGTACCGCATATTCGTAATAAATAAAGGACATAATATTAAGATATTACGAGCAGATACAACTATATACACAAAGCATTGAAGGTTATAGTAGTAAAGTTTAAACTATAAAAGCGAGTAAGGAATAGAAGTAATGTGTATAGATTTATAGTAAGCTTTGCTTACTACACAGTTTATTTGTTGGATTAGTTGTTATAACACGATTTACAACATTGACAGTAATAATATTAGGAGCAGTAAACTATAGTCTAGACGTATTAACGTCGAATAAAATTTAAAACTATGATGTATACTTTTAAGCCGTGTAGCATTTTATGGGCTATACAATATTTGTACACACGTTATTATTGCATGTACGTGGCAACATGCAATAATATTATCACGATATTAACATATTTTATTGACACGGAGGGTTTAAATAACTTTCAGTAATCACAGATATTAAAAAAAATATGTGTTTTATATGATTTGCCACAGTCTTTCAATTGGTTGAAATTATCATTTTTCTGCGATGATTATTAAGAATAACTTCGAATCTCGTCATGAAACCGAACTTAAAACTTCCGTCAGTTATTCGAATTTAATAAAATATACAATACTATTTTCAATGTAACCGTTGGAAAGGTTTTCGTTGTTCGCTTCTAAGTTTAGATTTATACAGAGTGTTTATTAATTTCCAAAATACTCTATCTAACAAAAGATATGTCATGACAACAATGACACACTATGATCTCTAGACGTTGATTTTAAACGACATATCCATATTTTAAAACACATTAGGTACATCAAAAAAATAATATCCAACTAGAATACAAATAACTAAACAAGAACAAAAACTTTCAAGATTTCAGAACGTATGTGTCAAAATGATACACTACTTCATAAACAACCCTTAAAAAATTCAAATAAAATGTCCCTGATTACGATTTCAAGAATATTATAATGATATTGACAAACAATATATATTTGTACATCAATGAACCAACGATCAAATAAATAAATATATATATATATTAAAGTAACACAGTTTGTATTCATTCAGCATTTAAGAGCTGAAGCCGGCCAGATTAATATCGTATTTCCATGAAGCTGGCGTCAAAGGCTCCGTACAGTTAACCACTTTAACGCCCAGCTTGTGTTTAATTAGAATTTCCCCCGTATATACTTTTAATATACCAGACACGAATATAAACTCGCTAAACGTATATATATAGATCTTGTATGTATTTATTGAAATATTCCCATCATACAATTAATATAGTTCCCTTTAAAGTGGCACAATGAAAATGCATTCATAGCAAAACCTCTTCGAGGAATGACTGGAATTAATAAATAGCTTGGGATCGTGCGTTGACGATCACACACTTGAGAATTGTTTCATTAAAAATTTATATTAACTTGCAACATTAAATAATAATTAATATTGAATATCAAATATATATAGAATTTGAATGTTTTCCTTGAATCGTACGAAAAAAGGTTTTACTGTAATTGGATATCGAATTAAGCTGCGAATGAAGCCGCGGTTAAAATCTAGCTAGATATGCTTAATATCGAAAATATATA
This sequence comes from Danaus plexippus, assembly GCF_018135715.1. Taxonomy (NCBI): domain Eukaryota; kingdom Metazoa; phylum Arthropoda; class Insecta; order Lepidoptera; family Nymphalidae; genus Danaus; species Danaus plexippus. The sequence goes on along the minus strand of NW_026869849.1, from coordinate 2,730,086 downwards.
TATACAAAACTGCATACAAGTCTCGCCGACAGATATAAAAATTCAAGCAAAGTGTAATTGAAGTTTTGCATCTCACAAGTTCTGAGGTGAAAATCCCTGTAAGTTGGAATTTAACTGGAAAACCTTAGTGAACTAAGTTTAGGTTATTGCCTCAGTGTAAACACGAATAAAAATATCGCCTTTTCACGGTTCAAACTCTCAGTAATATTGCAAAAGTCTTCAATATTGAAAGTTGGCTTTCAAAAAATACGCTGAAGAGAAACAGTTGTAGATTTTATTATGATAAAGATATTGTGGATGTAGTGGGCTTTGATTTCGAATGTATTTTTAAACATTTATATGTTTATTAATAATAATGTACGTAGCAAACGAAAATGTGAATAACCGTACATGGTAAATAATTAAATAGTGTGATTCCTTTCTTTAAAAGATTTGTATACAACTCTAAGAAACCTAAAAATATACACATCACAATAAAAAGTTCAAGGAATTTTTAAGATACTAACATCATATCTGCCAAGGTCTTTAATATTAATCATATGTTTGTAGCTTTAAGATAATTAATTAAATTTTCATGTATATGAAGTGGGTAAGCTCAGTTTAATGTTTTCTAGTACTTTATGTTGGTCGTTCCGTTCGCGTTACTTCACAAAACGAACGGTAATCCTTATCGAACAAGCTCGTAAATTCATTTTATAGCAAGAGATATAAAATTTTGCACTTAATCCGTAAAATATTGTCTAGGTGTGAATACTTTAATTACTTAGATAACAAACGTAAGAGGTATCTTACAATTAGTTTAATTGAAGTCCAATTTAATTATGTTACTCAGCACTTTAAGCTATTTCTCACATGATATATTTCTCCTTTATTCTTTTTATTTCAGCTAGAAACGATTAAACATGAAATATAATCGAGCTATTTGCATGTACTTTGGAATTATCTAGGCTTATACAGTATACTATAGAGAATTGTATTTACCATGTCAAAACAATAGATGTGATATCCAACTGACAGCGCCATCTATAGTCTACGTCAGGTAACTTCATATACAATACAACTATTATATTTTGATCCCGAGGGAACAACTGGGAACAATCCATACATCTTCACAAACAGTCGCATTTATTATATAATTTTAAATATATGGTGCAAAAATATCGTATAATATGAGCTTGATACGTAAAATATATATTTTTTAATGTCTCAACACAATGGTATTTTTTTAATGGCAATTTTTAATCACGTCAATGAAGGTTGATGGTGGTAACCACGTTTCATATTAAATAATTCAGAGTTTAAAATGTTAAAGATCTTCTTAAATCTTAATAAATACAGGCCACAAATAAAAAAAAAACACTTTTAACAAACTACAAAAAGTTGTCAATACTAAATCTTACTATACTTTTTGGACGAAATAGTAATAGTATCTCTTTTATTTTTTTCATTTCTTTTCGAATTTAAAAATTTAATGTTTCGATATTACTCATTTGTAATTTATGTACTTGTCCGATAATCCGATAGCTTTATGAGTATTCAATGCATTTTCGGACCAATGTTATGGGAATGAAACCATTATGACCTACTTTTAAGATCATCGAACTTGTCTATTTCAGGAAATAGTTTGTAGCGAATTTGTTTGTAAATGTTTACATTCTTGCTACTTCAAATCTTTCAATCCGCACTATACGCTGCTGTTGGTCCGTTTAACACTATTTCTGGTTCAATGACTAACATTTGGCTCTATGCCAGGGGTCACGGGTTCAATTCCCTCCTGCTACACAAGCACAGGTGACTGCACGTACTCTTTGGTCGTCCGTCTGCGATGTGCCCACACGAACAATCTCCCAGTTATTTATGTATTACGCCTCACATTTAATAAATTAATCCTCCGATCATATCACAAATGTCCGCGGCACGCAATCTCTTAAACGTTTTGCGGGTATGCGTTTATTGATGCTGGATTTATACCCAGAATAGTTCGCAATTTTATTCTAGGCAATTGGGAAATATATAGAAATAAAAAGACTTTCCTATTTATTGAGGTTATATGTTATTTTTGTTCATTTATTGGGAAACATTAGTTATAACGTAAGATTAAATAGTCTCCCGGAACAGTTCCTACAGTTCCTAAGGCACTTCTTAATTAGATATACGTTAATAGTGAAAAACGAATAGAACATTGAGTTTATTGAATAATTTGAACCTCGAGGAATATCAAACACGTATAATAAAGACACTCTCTTATATAGAAAATTAAACAAAATCTAATATAATAATAATACAAAAGAATTATTTTTTCTCTATTGTATATTATATTATTTCTGTTTTTAATTATTATATATACAAGTATCAGTTGAAAATAATCACAAATTTCGTAAACCGTGTACAGTTACTGTGATTTTATTATAAACCAAATAATATTGTATGAAATATAAATATAAATATTTATTAATAATGAAGCGAATTATGTATAAAATATGCATCACTGTGTTACGTAATGTGATCCCCGAAATTTGCATTCAAGTACGTACACCGCAAATTTCCCGAGAGACTTCAATTTAAATTATGCTGTAATGTGTTCCATCAATTTATTCAGATTTATTAATCAAGTTTTGTAGTTTAATATATTATTATTAGTTTATCGACGTTAAAAAAAAATATCAACTTATCCCTGCTTTGATTTCCCTTGGGATGTTTTTTTCACTACTGTCCCGCTTACTCATATTTTCCTTTGTGAATTATTTTTCTTTGTTTTTTTTTTTTGTGTGAGTAAATATGTTATCTTTTTCTTCTATGATATCGTGAATATTTGTAAAGATATTTTTACATCGGGGTCCAGTAGTGATTGTTGGCTTCGGGATAAGAATATCATAATGTATAATCAAATTTGAACATTGTTAACGACGAAAGAAAAAATTAAAAGATAGTGATTTCGTTTTTCATGCCAAGTTTTGTTTTCATCTCAGATCAGATCGAAACAGATTATTAGTAATTTAAAATACCACGGGATTAATGATTTTCTATGTAGCTTAAAAGAATATCTAAAACGTATAACCACTGTTGAATGTTTTAGTATTATTTTTTTTTTGCAGTCTGTACAAAATTAATGTCAACTAGTCAATATTAATAATACCCATATTATTATCCTGTCTGTACCTAAGGTTTCATCATGATTGTGTTTGGGCGTGATGAAGTAAGAAGCGGTTTCATATATAAATATATTGCCCATTAATATTTAAATTAAATTACAATATTCAAAAGCCTTTAAATTTTCACATAATATAAGGAACGGTTTTGCAGGATCACACTTAACTAAATTTCAATTCATAAAGTTATACACGAAACGAAGTCATTCTATATCAACTGTCATTTTTAAAATCTTATTAGCTGTCAGTTTGATTTTTTTTTAATCTGTGAATAGGATTTATGGTTATAAGGCCATTATAAACTTATAATGATATGGTAATTTATTCAGACGTTATCGGTTCTATATAACAACAACCCGATCTACTAATCACGGTCGACTATATGAATTGTTTCATAGAAGTATAATTTCCTTCAAGTTATATGACCTATGACCCGTCGTAATGTTCAATTTATTCATTATAGAACTGAATATAAATACACTGTGTCAATGAACATGGGTTGGGCTTTAGAAGTCAATTACCTTTCATAGGTGAAGGACTTGGATAATTTATTTTTTAGGCAGAGTCCTTTGTGTCCTTTTCGCTTTGTTTTAAGTGATGGCAATAATTTTATTCTAACTGAAATAAATGTCGACATAAACACTCATGAGCAGTACATACTAAATATTTTTTTTATCAATACTAAAATTGTATATAAAAACAGCTTTTTCTACTTTTTTTTATTCAAAATAGACGACTATTGTATAAAGTATAATACCTTACTTTGGTGTTTTTCTGTAATTATCAATAATTAAATGAAAATCCCGTCCGTATCAAAAATTTGTAAATTAAGACGTAACATATAAAAAACAAATTGAGTTTCGCTTTTAATATTTATCATATATATCAGAGAATTCCATGTAGGGGCAAAATAAGAAATGTTTTTGACTTTTATCGGCGTGTGTGAAGCTCTGTGACGTTACTAAGTTTCAGTTCTAATTAAGTAAGATACAAAAACTGAATTAAACACTATTTTACCTAACATATCACAGATACTGTCAAAACGATATCCAAAACCAAACGCTTTCCTTTAGGAATCTGTTTATAAAACATAACATTTTATATCAAAGGAAAGAAACGATCAAAATATGTTCTAAAAGCGAGTCTTAAATTAAAATTTAATCTTCAGTTCGTCTACGATTCTCACGTACAAGAATGACGAAATTTTTGCCACTTAGCACCACGTGTTGCAAACCACCATTCACTGGCACTCAGACAAATGCACTTTACTTACTGAGTTTATACTCAACTACTTTATTAAAATTTGATTATTTAATGAGGTTTTATTTAGGTCTTGTTTCTTGATTATATATCACCTGTTATAAATTCTATGTAAATAAATATGTCTCTGATTATATAGATAGTTTCAGCAGAAAATACATAATCGCGGTTGTGTCAATGTCACTAAATAACAAAGTGTATTGTTAACAGATATCTTTCGAACAGTAGATTCACCACTTCAGTCTCATAAACTCCAGACTGTAACCGATTTACAAAAGAAGAAAATACCTTTTAAATTAGCACCGACTGGAGAGCTGGACGGAGAATGTTGAAATACTTTTGCAGCTTCAGAGGAAATAGATTTTTAGTTTACGGCATTGAGATTAATTAAAGCGTGTGATAAATGATCCGGCACTAATCTAGACGAAAAGCTAAACGTAAACGTCTGATTTCCTTTGAATTATACATATATATATATATATTTTTTTTAATTTGTCACTGCAACTTTTTCTTTAAATCCTTCTGTGATATTGTCCAGTTTTTAAATTAATGTGCAGTTTACTAGATTTCAATCTAGATATAGTTTTTTTGCGCTTGCATGAAAGTTCAGTTAATTTAAATAATTTAAATATATAATGTTTGTCACATGCGATTGTGTGCATTGATCTGGCCATCACGAGTCTGTAAGTGGGTCGCGGAAGCATTAGGAACGTATATAAACATAATGAGTCAATGACCGCTGCGTAATAACATTACCAAGGTCATTTAAAACAATACTACAGATTTGGTATGAAAATAAGCAATAACTAACAAAAATAATATATTTTCATTGTTATAGTAAATATAATAGGAAAATTTTATTTCAGGTCATACATACAATATGGCGCCAAAATGCAAATAACATGACGTCTGTCATTTTGACAGATAAGAGAGTTATTAAAACGCTTGTCAGATCCAGACGGAGCGGCAAAATAACGGCTTAATCCAACCTTACCTCTAATATTAATTAATATCTGAGATTAAGGTCCGAGTCTAGTCGCAAAATGCACTATTAATTATTGCGGTCTTTGGTGGATATTGCTGTAAATTGAAGTCCTTGGACATCATTAACGTCCCTTAGCTGGTGGCGAGCTTGATTAATTATCGCGGACAACAGACGAATCAATTTGGGTTAGAGAAAAGTTCAGTGACTTGAAAAGTTGTGAATGCCCCATGCAGCGTTGCATTCGTTGATATATTAATTTAATAACATGTAGACTAGTCAAAAGTGTTTAAAGTTGTTACCAAAATAGGAACGCAGTTCGAGTTCATATAAGTGTTTTGTTTGATTACAATTTTTTTAGATTATACTATAAATTGTACTAAAATATATTCGTTCAATTGAAATAATCATTATTTCTTCATTTGAAGTTTCATGGTGGCTGTAAAAATGTAATATGCATTGGGTCAATTTTTTTAATGAAATAAGTAGAACATAATTAAGAAAAACATATATGGTTATTAATACAGTAAACCAAAATATCCTTTTTAATTTACGTTAATTACACGGAATGAGTATAAAAGTTTAATTCTAAAAAACAGGACGTATAAAAGCTAAAAAGAGTATGTACAAGGTTACCATTAAAGAAAAATAACATTTAAATAATAAAAAAAAAAAACTATTTTTATCAATATTAAAAACAAAGACTTCAAAAGCATGTTGAACATTATTATTTATGTTTAAATAAGTCATTCAAATAAATTTTTATATATTTATATTTCTGAACTAATATTTAATTAAAACCGAGCAAAATATGACAATAATATAATATTATAGAAATGATAAAAAGTATTCAGTCTGTAAACCAAATCCCTTGCTTTATTACTTTAAGAAAGTTAAAGAACGAAATAATTGTGTTCAGCAATTCAGAAGACGAAGTATAGTACAGAAAAAGATCACAGCTAATGAGAACGGACATTAAAAGTACGATGGAAGGTCGTAACTCCTATGTTTAGAGTGATTCACAAAAAAATTATCCAGATTTAGACTATTGTTCGAGCATCTGCATCGTCTATATTGTATGTAGCAGCGATTCTGTGCCATACGCAGTGGATTTAAGGTGCAATTTTGAATGGATGCTGTCTAAGGAAGTTTAGTTTTGTGATTAAAGAGGCCGCGTGAGTCAGCGGACCGGCGCCTATCTTTTTCGCAGGCGCTTCTTCAATCCCCCGGGAACTGAGTCTATTTTCACTCTGTTCCCATAAATCTGAGCACCTGTATTTCAAACGTTTTACGTAGACTATAAAGGTAAACGGGTTTTATTGGAAAACTTTCTTTAATTTAAACGGCTCTTGGTATCTAATAATATTCTCATGTGTGTTTATAATATATGAAACAGTGAAAATTTTGAAGTACATATATATGTTTGTTCTTCAAGCAAAATTAAGACCGGACATCATTCATAGTTCACTGATGAAATTCAAGCCGTCTGGCCATTTTAAGAAAATTATATAATAAATTTATCAAATATTATAATAAATAAATAAATTAATATATTATATTACTGTAAAGTTACTTTGTCGGTGTCGTCCTGAAATGATATCGGTGTATTCCAAGTCATCCCTCGAGATAGACAAGTCTTCCAAATAAGACTTAATTAAATTTATCCTCACCGAAGTTATGACGCGTGTTGCCGCATTTATTATGCAGATTCTAGTAAAATTTACTTGACGCAGAATAACCCTTCGTATAAATTAATATAGATTAAATTCATGATTCGTTATGGACTAATTATTAGGTTATTGAAAATATACCTTTTTTATATCTATTCATTGTAAAGATTAATTTAATTATTTCTGAACAGTGTACTACTTAAATGTATAAAGTGACATGTAATTTCCGTGAAATAAATAAGTAAATACGAGTAATGATGTGTTTACACCAGAAAACTAAACAGATATCTAATTAATAATTGCATACGGAATAATTAATTGATTTCAGGAAATGTTGCAATACGGAAAAATTTTATTATTATTGTAAATTAACACAGGTTTCTTGATATTTGGTATTGTTGTATGAGTATGGAAATTTTCACATTACGCTTTCGGAAATATTTGTTGATGCGAAATGGTAATTATTTTGTTGGAAGTGTTGCTTATTCTAGAACATTCCATATAGAATAGATCTATTTTAGAAGAATAAAAATAATAATTATTATATGGCAATTTTTCGTTACTAAACGGTAATTTCAGAACGCATTTAAATTTTCATATCTACATAGGTTAATAAAAAAAAACTTGACCGCGGCTAATTGAACACGTGTATTTTATGATCCATCAGACAACGCTACTATTGCTGACGATAAATTTAACAATCACGTCAAAACCGCACGGGATCCTGTCACTGAAATACCGAAAAGGTCGGTTTAATATTATTTATAACTCGCATAATTCTTTTGAAACACTTTTGTGTTGTCATTCCATTACGAGGGCGCCAATGCAAATGTGGACGCATGAAAAATTCATCGTATGCAATTTGAATTCACTGACAAAGCGTATTAAATTCATTGTTCAATTAGCAGTCGAGGAAATGACTTCTTGATGTACAAAGACTAGCGCATCCTTGATTCCGTATACATTTTTTTACGTCAAACTATTAGTATCGTACAGGAAAACTGTACGTGAATCAAAAGCGTTGTAGTCTTTATGTGTTCGTATTAAGGCTAGGTGATGGTCGATTCCTGTTAAATAATATAATTAATCCCCACACTCATGTCATGAACAATGGTTGTCCGGCCACGTCAGCCAACAAATGGCGTCTGGCCTGCATCCTACTGTAAACATTATTAATCATTTCAAATGTTAATATTATATTACAACTCCGATTTTTTAGTTTAATAACGCTCTACGTCTACGCACGTCACAAAGGAATTAACGAGAAACAAATGTCTTAACATAGAATTCAGCCGTTTTATGATTGTTTATTGAATGAAATAGCCTATAATTCTTATATTTTAAAGTTATTAACTAGACCGACGTCGTTAAACTAAGTTTTAAAATAAGATTTGACTATTTTGTTATGACTAAGTTCACTGTCAAGTTCTGCAACAGTCACTTTGTCGGAATAAATTATGTTCAATAAAGGATGAAATAAAATAAAAAGTTCAATTTGCCGTTTATACATCACCTTAATGTTGTATAATGATATAAAATACATATATACTTTTGAGTTAGTTAACATACTCTAATAATGTCGGCGAAAATTAATCAAGATCAATAATGTAATATCATAGGTAATTTCCACCTAGCAACATTCGCCATAATTTCTCTTTCCTATAACTGGCATTAAAAATTAATATTAAATTGCTTCTTAAGAACTAAAGCTGACTTTTAACAAAAGCAAAATACAGGAGGATTAAACTTTGCTAACTTAATATAATGTGATGAAGTCAATTAGTTTTAAGACAATCGAATTAACTTTGAAAGTTTAAGCAAATTACATTTCATCTAAACGACACCTCGTCTAACATGGACCCTCTCGTGTGACTTTTATTTTAATTGAAACACGTCTTCAATGTATTCTGCAGTGAATAAAATACGAAAATCAAAGGACCTATCCAGCGAAAACCCTGTAAAGATCCCGTCTTACTTAACCGCTTTGCCGACTCAATTGACATTTTGTTCAATATTTAAAGCTTTAGGACTTAGATAAAAGCGGGAGTGAATTTAAAAGCATGTGTATAAAGATAATAGATAATTGAAATGAAAATGACGTCACAAATCTGAGTGAAAGGATAATTCACATATAGTGTTGAGATACCAGTTAATAGATTAAACCACAGAAACTATTGAAAGGAAATTCTGTATTGAAAGTTATCTTTGAACTCAGTTTCCTTGAGTAATTGCTAGCAATGTATGAAAAGTAGCGATTTGCTTTAAGCGAAACCTGGAAGAGGTAGGCTATCCTTATATAACTATCGATAAAATAAAATTGTAATAAATAATGTATGTCTAATTCGTATCACTTATAAATAGCTGCAGTAGAGTTGCTTATATTCAGCTAAAAATATAAAGTAATAACACAAAAATTAGTAATAGTCTGTCATAAAACTAAGCACCCTATATGAAAAAGTTCTTACTAATACATTTTATAACCCAACAGGATGAATGTCTTGTTCATGATATTTTAAATAAAGTACTTGTGACGTAGGGATGGTGTTACCATTTGTTTTTATACTTAATTTAAATATATGAAAAAAATAGTATAATGAACATTTAATTTTCATTTCCAAAGTAGTCTTAGAAATAAAATATATTATTCGCATTTTGTATTAATAATAAAATAATAATAACGATTGATAGGTTTTACAAATTTTGATAAAGATATCTTAAAGAGGCATAATTTAAATAGTATTTTTTATCTGTGATCACTACTTTGTACTTTGATTATAATGTAGTATGTAGACAACCCTGAACTAGCGACGAGTGAGTAACCCTGTAACTTGCCTTTCATAGCAGTTAAACCGAAATGCATTGATTGATGGCTTGATGGGGGGCCGTAAAAACATTCAACCATTATTAAAATTACCACATTCATAATAAATAAAATATATTAATTTAAGTACTAAGAACTTAAACTTATTTGTTATGTTTTTATTTTTATTTTTTGTGTCAAAACACTGTTTACTTTTCGCTTCCCTTAGCTTCCTACAAAACATTCAAGGTTTTAATTCATTAGAAAATAAGTTATAAAAAATATACAATACAAATTTACTGATATCTTAATAATACAGTTAGCTATAGTTTAAACTTAGTTCTAAGACTATTGTTACTAAACGTAATCTGTCAGATGTGGTGAGGAATTTGCAACCCTATAAATAATCGCGTGTCAAAAATATATAACAAAATAAAAAGTGAAACAATTATGTAATCAAATACTATTGATTATTTTAAATAAAATATGGGACTTTTGTATGAAGCTGTTTAAAGGAAAACTTCATTATGTACTGGTAATACCTTCATATTATATACACCCTGTATTCAAGTTATATGCTTCGTAAGTTCAAAAAGCTCAATGGGCATGATGGACAGCATCCTGTGTCCAATTACAAAATGCCTCGTTGATAATATGGTGATTAAGATGGTATGAACGGTTCTAAATTTAACTGAAACATTATATAAAAACTTATTTGAGAAAGGTAATTTCACACTATTCGATTCCTAAGCTGGTAGAGTTATGTTTGAAGTGAAATATTTTTTTTCATGTTCGTCCTTTGCTTACTGGTTATAGATCAAATTAAATCTGATTTATATTATATCATTTGTATCTGAGTGTCATATTTTAAAGCGTTTATTTCAGATTAGATACCATACAAGTAGTTTCTAACAAAAGCGTAACTAGAATGAAACTTTTAAATTGTGTTCATCAAGTTAGGTATTCTCAATCATTCGTAATAATAAAATAAATAACATAATTTTGATTTTGAATAAAAATTTTATTCGACTCTTATTTTAATTTCGATCTTTATTAAAAATTTATTTGTACATTATTTCGTTTAAATTCTAGGTTGTATTTATAAATTTTATAGGCGTATTGTTAATTACCAACATGGCAACACGCCCACTTGTGTGGAGACAATTTTTTAAATCAATCCAATCGAATTGTTTGTCTCAATACAATTCAATTTAAATTTACAACACTCGACTCGCATCAAAGGTTCCGCGACAAGAGAACTTTTTGTTCGTTTTAGTCATGATCAACTTCATGCTAAATGTTAACCAGATGCTGTCCAAATGATGTATATGCATTTACATAGTTGTATACATATTATTAAAAAGCGGACTACGGTAAGGTATGTATAATTAAGAGACAAAACTTGTTTGCATCAAACTAAACAAATAACATGTCATCATTCAATGAAACTGAGTTATTACGTTTACAAAGAAAGATTTAGAAATGATAAACTTGTAAACCTCGAAAATGTATTTCTTGGTGGCAATACTTTGTATTGTGCTGGTGATAGTTATTTGCGACTAACAAAATTTACGAAATAAGCTCGTATATCTATTAGAGCTCTAGTTTTCGAGCACAAGGTCAGTTATTTTAATCCTCATTAGAGGCATAAAATAAAATTTTCATTATTTTTAATTATCATTCGATCATAAGTGGATTTTTAGGTAGTAAAACCTAGCTGTGGTCAAGTTACTACAGCTCGAATATGGGCTGGCTTGACCGGGGAAGTACCACCCTCTCACAGAAGATCGGCGTGAAGTAGCCTTTAGTGGCTGCGTTTCGTCTGATGAGTGTGAGAGCCGGTTGCCCTTTCCCCGTTCGCACCCTTTTCTGCCATTATTATTATGCCATATTCCTGCCATTCCTTATTCCCACCCCTCCTTTTTCTTCGACAATCAAGGTTGGCAACGCATTCGCAACATCTATGTTGCGGATGTCCTTGGGCGACGGTCACTACTACCCATCAAGTAGACCGTCTGCTCGTTTGCCACCTTTCACATGAAAAAAAAAAATTAAACAGAGTCGAGACAAACTTATTGAAAAAAGTATTACTCGGCTCATGAACGCTTCAACAGTATCAAATTACTATGAAGGTGTGTTTAAATATTTGTTATTTAAGTTATACGTTTATTTATTTGTAGGGACGATAACTTCATAAAAAAGAATTAGGTAATGATTTTAGGTAAGGATTTTTACAAATTCAAAACTCTGGATATACAGAGAAACTAAACAGTTATCTATACTCAAAGTTCTGATATAACTTCTTTGAATAAAGTACTATTTTATCTCTAAATACAATTGCACTAAATCGTTGATTGTCTCATATAATACGCTTCTGCAGGCGCCAGTCTCGTAAAATTAGAGTTCACCAACATTGTTTATTATTGTACGACCCTACTATTGTCTACATCTCGATTTTAATACGAAGTCGACTCATTTCGCGAGAAAACAAACCATAGTTAATCCATGTTTGACAAGCTGTCAAAATGTAATTCTGACAGTTGACAGTATTTTCTAAGAAATACATTATAAAGATATTTATAAGATAAGGCCATAGATTTAATATCAAATTGAAATATAAACTTGGTGTAGTCGAAAATGTTTAAGAATACTCAAATCTTAAGGATTGTTGTACAAACAGAGTAATGTAAACTTAAGGGCGTCGTGTTTATAAACGGACGATTCATTCCATGTTTGATTAACTGTGATGTTTGTTTGCCTTCATCTTGATGTTTGTGTATGAAATTCGAACATCTTTATTGTATTTTATCAACATAATTTTAAATCATTACTTTTAAAATTTACATATTAACCGATATATTGTTTGTAAGTAATTTAATACTCTTAATAAATTGTTTTATATTGTTACTTGTTATAAAATCAAATAGTAGTGTTAATGTAAATAGTTATGGAGATCGATTAATTCAAATAATGTCAAGTCAATGAACAAGACGTTCACCCGCGACCAAATAGTCCACTGAATCAAACATCACTTACAATGAATATTCTTGAGATAATTTCTTATAATTATTTAAATAATATAAATCGAAAAATAAGGTACATGTATAATCTATGACACAAAGTATTACAAATTACTTGTCAAAGTCATCTCTCAATGTCACAGATAAAAAAAATGCTCCTTAAAAAGTAAACAAACAACACAAACTATAAATATTAATTTAATTAACAGACATAATCGTTCAGCTGAAAACGTTTAGAAATTATTATTATTATTAAAGTTATGCCAAACATTGCCATTACAATTCAAAAGCAATGATCATTGTGTTAGAGCAAAATAAATATAAAATTGGATAGCGCTGCAATGGAATAAGCCGAATTGTTAACAAGTCATAATATTATCTCGTTACATTCATTTAACCATATCGTATCGTATTATGATCATATTTATGATAGCGCATGTCTTATATCTAATTGAATGTACGCGGTTCATTCAACTTTACGAATGTAACAGTAAATGTGCTGTTGTTACGAGATAAATTAAAGAAACGTGAACAAGGATATCTAGATTCTAGATTAACTTAAGAGCATTTATGAGTTCATTTTGACATAAAAATATCATTTAAAGTTACTCTGTTTAAATGAAATGCCACAGAGCTAAGTATATCTAGAAGAGACATTTGTTATATTTTATTAAGCATAAATTTGTACGGTTTTATATAAGTATAAGATATATAATATTTAGATGTTATTATATTTTATTTTCTATTAAATTAGGTATAGTTTTATTATGTACACCGGTTAAATGAGTTTTAAGCAACGTATAATATTGAATACATTTATGTAACTGGCTGTGCATTTATAGCCGCTGATTCACTTGTAACCCAATTTCGTAACAATATCTTGATCTGAAGAATGCCATATATTGTCAAAACTGAAATATCTTGTTGCTGATCAGAAAATATACCAAAGACTGGTGAGTTTTTAAGAGTTAAATATTTTAAAAGTCTCGTATATAAAGACTTCTTGTATGCTATAAAATAATTTACATAAATTTAGTTGTTCGGAAACTCAATTTCTATATAATCCTTATCATAGCTTAGTAGTCTCGACGAGGGAAACGAGGCGAGCCAGTTGACAAAAGCATTCTGTAATAGGTTATTTTACGCATCACTGGCCGCCAGCCAATGGCATCTGATTTTTCTGAACGATCGGCCACATTTAATAATTAAACTACAATAATTCTAGGACTCAAGAAAAAAATATTATATAGCATGATTATGAATTTCGAACTAGCCTCAGTTTGTTTGAACCAATCGTCTTTCGGTGAAATTCCAATTATAAAATGTACTATGTTTAACAGTATTAATATAAAAATATTCTCCAATGCCTATAATTTTATAATCAGTAATCATTTAAAATGATATATTTTGTAATGTTTGAATTTATTGTGCTCTCTGATCAACAGTGATAAATCCTCTGCAGTTTATATGTTCCTTATGTATAAAGTCATGTTAAATGTCAACATTTTTATGCGATGAGTCGTTATGAAAGACTTGTAATTAAATAAAGTTCGATCAGCTGTACCGTTCAAAAGATCAGTTCCCGTGTCGTTGACCCCGTCAATCGATTGTGCTTCCCGCCATAATGTATTGTGTTCTTCATTAAATAACTGACGTACATTCAGAAGCTGTGATTAGATACACTGATAATACGTTTAGTAAATTGTGTACATCCAATTATATCAATATTTTTTTCTGTGGGTAAGAAATAATTCAAGACAAGGTCGGATGTCTGGACAAATTATAATATGAAAATTAAATTAAAAAATCAATCCGTCATCCGAACAGACTGCAGTTTGGCAGAATAAAATACATTTGGCACATCATCCCTATACAAAAAAAATCACCGGATTCGCGGGAAACGCGATATATGTCACAGATAATTAAATATATATCCACAAATAATACAGAACTGGCATCGGGTTGGGAATTCGATATCTTGATATATTACGAGTAGGGCGACGCCAACGCTTTTTAAAGCCAGGGGCGCTTAGCTATTAATATGTCGGGGCTCGAACGACCTTTTCAAACATCGCTTTTACAGATATGCTCTACAAACTGCCGCCATAAAAGCAACTCCAAAACATCAACGACTCGTTTATTTTAACTTTATGTTCATTCTAAATCATTGTATTGTAAATACCAGCATATGTTTCGGACGACGTTACATGTCATTTTTAATTAGTGTGGCAAGGGAAGTGCATTACTGGGGTGGAGACCCCCAAAAATATAAAGGGCAACACAAATATCCAGACGTAATTTCACAAAGACAAACACCAAGTAATGAAAAAAATAATTCTTATACATCCATTATAATAAGTTTTGACACAAACTTCGTTATATTTACATATAAAAACAATTGGAATACGCGATTTCAGTTAGTGTTCTTGGCAAGTTTAGTCTTTATTCCAAATTAAGCTCTTGAGTCATGTTACTCGTAAGAGACGTCTCTATATTGAATGTAATGCAATGTATAATACCGTTTGATAAATATTGACGTCCAATAAATGGAAATGCAATCCCGTAGATTTGTCACAACAAGGAAAAGAATATGTACAAAATATAACACGTGTAGGTCATAGTTCGAGATTGTTAATTCATTAGTATATATTACTTGTAATTTTGACCAACGTGTTTTATATAAAAAAAGGATTCAATTAAATGCTCTCGATATTTTGAGTAACAGAATTATTTTATCTTTGTTTAATATATCCTTAAATACAGCCCTAGCTTCTTTTCCTTTCGTTTTCTTTCTTAAATTCGCTTCCCACCCAAATAATCTTTATAACAAATGATCATATATATAATAACAACAAATATTAGAGATAAATAAAACATTTCCGATTCTTCCAGCACATTAATAAATCTCAAATAGCAAGTGTTTATAACACAGAACTCTGATCTGTGGCCCCATTCGCAACATCAGCTGATCGGTTTGTGCCCTCTTGCAGTGAAAGTTGTTATTTATAGTGGGCTGACGGTAGCCATACCATACGGCAAACGGACCATTGAGTTTTGTATGGACAAAAACCTTATTTGACCATTTCTAGCGTATTTTTAAAAATGAAATTACTTCAAAAATCATTTATTAATAATACAGTAATAATTTTTTTATGCTCTGGCTTCATTCGCACTGGAATTGGAATATTTTGACAATGTCAACGTTACAGTAATATTACCAGCAATGAAATAGATGTATATATGACAGTTCTTAATATTTTATTTTGTCTATGGTTACAATTTTACTGTGTCAAATAGCTGTTGATAAATTTTATTATTGTTGTTATTTTATAAGTTTTATCTGTAGAGGTAAATTTAAAAATCATACTTAAAAAAATAATTAGTATTAATATTAAGCGCACGTCAATAATGTGCACAGAGTATCCATATAGTTTTATAGATATAGTACATATACATATATATTATTCAAAGACAAGACATTGGTTCAAAATAACTTTAACAAGTCAGACAGTATGTGCTATTTATGTCAGCATTTTGCAATGTTATACAATAAATTAGACACATTATATGGTGGTTATAATTATATTTGGTTACTCACTTAGTTTGTCAGATCTTTTTCCATCTAAGCTACCATTAATTTCTGTATATATCGTACTATGACGAAACCACAGAATAAACATACGACATTTAATACACATATAATTAAATGATATTATTCTTACGCTTACAAATAAAAAAACATAAAAATTTTCAACCTTTTTAGTACAAAAGCTACTCGTACATTTAACTTTAATGTATGTTGATTAAGAACATCAAAATAATTACATATGTATTGCTTTATAATATTTATTATATACATTTAAATGTATAACACAAGTCACGAACGCGAACATATCGCGTGAGAAAAAACTTTAATCGAATTATGATATCAGAAATAGTTTATACAGAAAAACTTACTAGTGCTGTGAATATTGTATTCTCGACTCGACGACGGGTTCAAATTGAGATAAGTCAAGATTCAACACGATCACGTTAATTAAACCAAAAAAATTCTTCCGTCTTTGTTTGACGGCAAAAAGGAAAATCGATCAAAATAAATTAGTTTTCTTTGGAATAAATTTCATTAAACAATACAAATACGTAATATTTCTTAATGTATAAAGAACGTAACTGTGGATTAAACTCGACATAAAAAGAGGCGCTTAGAATGCAGTATGCACTTTTAAGGCTACTACACGGTAACATGAATACAGCCTACCAAGCTCCTCACAAACATATTGAGTGTAAGACAATATGATCATTATATTAAAGCAATAAACACTTTTATTCTGTGAAAGCTTTTTAAGCATTCGTCACCTGTAACTATAGTGAAACCTGACTTGAATCAGCAAATCGTACTCCGCAAAAAGTTTATAGGAAATATAAAACAGCGTTTATATATAGAAGTAGCCGTTTTTGGGATATGTTATAACGGTCACTCGAGCTATCAGTCATTAACGTTAACCTGCCATACAAAAGCGGTATATGTCAGCGAGTTATAGATGTTTGTTCATCCTCGACTCGAAAACGACGAAGCATGTGACTTAAAAGCTAAGAAAATATTGAATGTGAATTAAAACAAGAAAATAACTCCAGTTCTGTGGTTCATATCACAATAATTCGGATAAAATACAGGCGGGAGACAGCTACTTAAAGAAAGAAATTAAACTTTCTGTTAAGTTCTGAAGCTTTTATATTACACGTTAAAGTCATTTAATTCATATTATAATCATGCTCATATACCTGTATATGCTTCGATTAACGAAGAATTTTTTTTGTAATAACACGTTCATGGGTTTTAAATTGAGAAATGGCATTTTCTTTTTTTTTGAAAAAGCGGTGATTTTTAAATTAGTCTGTTGTATGTAACAGTTGTAATAATAATTACGTTTAGAAACTTCTTACAATAATGCTGATTGTCAATGGCACAGTCTTATAGTATAATGTATATAAAAACACGTAGGTCGGTCAATACGTTTGTATCCGTTTAACAGACAAAATGTGACTCACCGGAACGAAGTCGAAATTCGTCCGGACCTCACGTGCGACACGGGATACGAATACTGATTAGGTGATTAAGATCTCCTGTCTAATATACAATTAATGTTATTGTTACATTGTTCGATTATTATAATTAATAATATATTAATTTTGACACCTGACACATCGACGTGTCAAAATTTTGTTGACGTACCTGGATCAAAGATGGCGTTTTTGACGTCTGTGTTTTTATCGTTATGCTGTGAAAAGGTTTTTTAACCGGTCTATTTGCAGGTCAGAACTATGTTTACGTCACCTTTTGTCAATACCACTATGAAATGATTTACTGGAGTCAATTGTAAAGGCACTTTTGAATGCGCAATGAAACAATATTTAGAGATGCAGTCTGTTTTATTTTTTAATATTTTTTTTCTTTAGTAGTTTATCGAAAAGTAAACTATTATGTTATTTTATATTATTATACTTAATCCCATGTTTTATAGGTTATTTTTACCTGTAGGTTATCTAGATTTAGTGTAAGCTGATTATAGTAAGAGTAAAGAAGTAAATAAATAAATTTTCTTTTAAATATAAACAACGTAAAAGGAAGATAATTTATAAACAAGACTTGTAGTATTTAAATTATGTTTATTTCAGTTAATCGTCTGCTGTTTAGTATAAAACATTCAGCCAGAGTGAAAATTTTATGGACAAGTAAAACCTATTTAATATTTATGGCCTTATAATGACCTTATTAACAATCGTCTCAGTGTTCCAGTGCATTACGTTTTTAAGTCCGCCTGTTCTATATTTATCCCGCAACGCGAGGTTTCCGGTCCGAAGAGATGCAACGCGAGTGCAGTGTAGCCAACATTATAAATAAAAATTCACTGAAATATATCTACTTCTCCGTATAATATTTATTATAATAATAAGCTTATGACACACCTTAATGCGTATATCGCTATAAAATTCAAGTCTAGAGGTTACACATCGATTTTTTTTAAATTTCGTTGTAAATGAATGTAATTATCGCAGTCTACGATCTGACTAACCCTAATGATGTTTTAGGTATGGCGTCGTTGAAATATCACTTTAAAGAAATCGTATCAACAACACGTCGAGTGTCCCAACTAGTATTAACACAGAGAAAAAATAAATTGTACGATAAGAATGAAGAAGACGTCTATCAGAATAAAACAGATAGACAACATAATTTAAATTTAACCTTTTTTAATTTTCGAAACAGAAAAGGGCTGAATGGTTTGGACAAAGACCTTTGTAAAGTCATGAACGACAAAATAATCTAAAAGAGTTAAAAAATATATACTATATTCCGTTTAAAAAGTTAGTATACCTGAACTTAATGTAGTTAAATATTATGATTACATGGATTCTGACCCCACCATTATATAAGGGACGGTTAAAAAGTAATTTCCGATCACAAATTAAAATTATGACCTCCAAAAGTAGGTAAGGACTCGCAAAAAAATGGTATGTAGTTTTATACTGATAAATTAACCTGAGTATGAATATATACCTACATGTTATTATCATAACACTTACACAATAGATATATATACGCACACTCATATATATATGAGCCTATATACAGATGAAATGTAACAACTTATCCATGTTTAAGAAGGTCAATTCGTTTACAGTCATACAATTATTATCTACATACTTTATCTTTATGGTCATTGTAAAAGACAAAATTAGTCTGTTAGGTCTACACGTTTCAACCAAACAGCTGATACTTAAAACATTTACATAGCATAAAGGGTAGCAAAAATAACATAGGCTACCTTTCAGAGAGAAATAACGATTCCCCCGGGTAACATAAATAATATATTAGGGTCGGAGACGCGGGTGGAAGCTAGTTATATTTAAAATGTTTTATTTTTGATACATGTATGTAAAATTACATCTCAATTTTTCTGCTTGATCATCATCTCACACTAAAAAACATACAATAACAATAGATATGTGCCTAATTGGAAATAACAGAGGTAATTTAGGTCAATGACGCCAGCCCACAGAAACACACAGCACTATTAATGCTGACTAGAATTTTCTTAGTAATAAACACAAATCTTCTTGTAGTGCTTATTTATGCTGTAATAACATAACTTTGGGGATAAAAATCTAAAAATAGTATGTACATATATAAAACTACTAATAAAACAATATTTAATAATCATTACTCATTTGTGTATTATTAGAATAAGTTTATATATTTCAATCCGGAGATACAGCCCGGCTAGCTCAGTCGGTAGAGCATGAGACTCTTAATCTCAGGGTCGTGGGTTCGAGCCCCACGTTGGGCGCATTCACTTTTTTTAAATTTCAAACAAATATTACTTAGTACACGATTATATTTTACTTCAAATATTTTTAAATTTATTAAATATACTTCAAAATAATGTCATTTTCTATCCCAAAGACAAGGTTACTTACGATCATTAAAACATTTACTCAGTTGTCACAAGTTCTTGTAAATTTTCTAACTATTCCAGTTTGGAAAACTATTAGAGTTTCGGAGTTAATAGTTTGCATAATATAATCCACAACTCCGGTAGGCTTGATGGCGTTTCAAAATGCCGAGGACTTAACAACTTGAAAACTAAGTTACCGTTGAAATAATTAAGCACATTTGAGATTGAACGTATATCAGTCTAATTAAAAAAAATATTTAATTGAAAATAAAATATAGATTATAGTAGTTTCGTACAGATAAAAATATATTAAACTAAACTATTTTCATCATCATCATCATCAGCCTATAGGAGCCCACTGCTGAGCAAAGGCCTCTTCTCACATGGAGAAGGTTAGAGCATTAACCACCACGCTTGCTCTAGACGGGTTAGCGATTTCAATCTTATAATTTTAGGTTTCCTCACGATGTTTTCCTTCATCGTCCGTCAGTGGTGTCTAAATACTCTTAGAAAGTACATATGATTAGGACAAATCACATTGGTACTTGCCAGGTTTCGAACCCGCGCCCTCACGTGTGAGAGGCGGGCCTTTAACCTCCAGGCCACCACGACTTCCAACTATTTTGAGGATGTATATTTTTTATAAGTAAAACCTTTATGCCGCGTCAAGTAACATTTAATCAAACAGGCATAATATGTTTTTTTTTCTTTTAAAAGATAAAAAAATACAAGCACAAATATTAAATTATGAAAGTAATTATTTTTCAAACATTTCATAGTAATCCCTGCATGAGTTAATGTTAATAAGTATACCAAACGGACTACAACACCGTGCTCTAATTACACTTCCATTCACACTTCTTGCCCAACAGACCGACTTAATGAATGCATATCCAGCTGATATGAGAAAAGTAAACAGGTTTCACCGGAAAAGGTTTTATATAACACCCACGTGGTATACACAAACTCTTTTAAGGATTAACTTTAACTTATTACACTATAATAATTACCCTAAAAATTTGTATAATTTAGTATACATTTTTATATTAAAAATATTATTTAGATTAACATTACAAAATAATTCGATTTATTTTTTTCTATCTTTACAAACATCCTTCAATCGCTTCTACAACTTAACATTAAATATAAAGAAAGTACTCTTTTAATATCAGTACAGACACAACATTATGATGTTCTAAAAATATATTTTATTTCTTACCTTTGAAACTCTTACTTAGTATCTTTTACAAGGCGATATCTTATCTGTCTCACAAAGAAAGATGACTGGACTATGAACAAAAAGAAAAGTAGCTTTTATTTATTAAACAGAATTCTAAATTTAAATTGTATTTTTAAAATATTATTCCCATTTATGAGCAGTACGCTAAATGTCACAACACTATTTGGTATAGAATCATTGGTACGCGAATTTCCTGTACCGGTCAATTAGTTTTAAATTACTATAAATTGGTACCAAAGTGATTCCAATTAGGTCATCCTAACGAATGTTAGGTCTCATTAACTACAAACAGCATTAAATAATTTGAATATATTATACGTAATTTATTACATGAGCACATTTTAAGATAATTTTTTATTAATAAAGTGCAAAAATATCATTATTTCTTTTTGCTAGTATTGATTTAAAATAATAATTACACATTTGACAGGATTTCGTCCGCATTTTGTTATTTTTACCTCAATTCTGCTTACATACGACTTAGTTTTCCTTATCACATATGAGGTAACAATATGCATATATCTGTCAAATTTGTTTCGATTTCTTTAAAATTTAACCGAAACAAACATCCAGATATATTGATAGTTTAAATTGAAAGATTAAAAAAAACCTATGGCTTATTTTTTTTTTTGTACGTTATTCCTTTTATATGATGAAATTTATTTGCTAAAAAAATACCTTAGTAAGTAAAAGTTGATTTAATTAAAAATATTTTGTGAATAAAAGAAGAGCTCAAAATATAAAACTGAAAATTCAAGCACTCCAAGCTACGTAGCCCTCATTTTATACATGAATGATTACAGCAGTATAAAACCTTACATATGGAAGTTAAATAAGAAAATAAAGTTTAGTTTAAATGGTAATAAATCTGTTTTAGTACAGCTTTGCCTCATAATACCGATCGATACTATTTCCATATTATTTGTAGATGGTAGCCAAGTAATCAATCACTGACACCGAGCCAGACTAAATAATAACAGAACACATTAAATATTTGCTTAGAAATCCATTGTAAGTCACTACTATGTAATTTTTCATAAAATAAATTCCGTATAGCAAAAATTTTGCTCTATAGTAAAAAAAAATGCAAAGAGTTTTATTTAAAAAGTTCGAATAGAAATATTTAAATTAATTAACAGTTGTATGAAATCATTTTAAACTATCATTCTAAATTTGAATCTCAAAGTAATATTATTTTATCATAATTTCAACTATAACCCAGACAATTAACACTGTTTGTTCTATTAACTGCACATTTACTATACTCTTAACCGACCAAGGAGATAAGACAAAAAGGTTTAAATATATAATAGAAAGGGAACAAATCCATTCAATTCTATACCACAATGGCAACACAGACAACAGTAATTTCACCCACGTTGTATATAAATAAGATGCACACAATCTAGAAAAGGAATAATACAGTCGATTTATACAAAAAGAAAAAGATTTTTATTCAACTCGAGAAAACCGACTTGGGTGCAATACTAGATGGATATAAGAGATTTAATCAGATACTCGATTACGTTTATCCGACTGAAGGAAGGGATGATTCACGATTACAATATTAAGGTATTGTATAACCTGTAATAACTTTCACATGTGTATACTCTGTATAATCTGTGTACTCTGTATACTCTGTATAATCCGCACCTGTGCCAATAAAACATATTATACTCCCTGAAGCTCCATTCCAACGGATTCGATGGCGAGTGGTTATTGCTTTCCAAAACCATTAAGATTTTCAATTTCAACAAATTGCAAACCTTTCATTGTATTTTATCAATACATTATTTGCTTTTGTAATTGGAATCGTTTTAGAATCTTGTTCGAAATCTATTTTGAAGTGAAATACGGGTGGTACAATTGGAAAATTAATTATATATCTATATAAGTTAGAGTAATTAGTTAAAATGTTAAGTAAGGGACCGAAAGTTATTAATAACTTAACTTAAAAGTGAATACACTCTGTATACTTCATAATTTTTATATTAAGTTCATTAAAGATTGTCTAGACTGCATTATCACTTAACTTATATGCAAATGTTTTTATTTATAAATTTATGCGATTTATTTTAAAATTCATTAAACTTATTTAGTAAAGAAAATATACTTAACTTCGCAATTTTTTTTATTGTTTTTTTTTTATCCATACAGCCAATATTGGACTATAATATGTTGAAAAATTTCAGCGTTTAGTCCAGTTATCAAATATGAGTTTAGGTCGACCTACTTGTACAGGAAGCGCTAACCAACGTGGTGCTGTGTTTAAATTGTAATTTCTAATCAAACTTTGATTTTTTTTGTACACGAAAATGTGGTATATTTTTATGACACATTAAGTTTACGAACTGACCACATGGATTAATTTTATTTTTTTCTTGAAAAAAGCAACGATTGAAAGATGTTCACGAAGTTTTTTGTATTCACAAAATATATTCAGCCTTACCAATTTTCGATACTAACCTCATTAAATATTATTTACTAAGTTTAATAGCACGAGTAAAGGTGTAGTTTGTGATACAAGTTATGGAGGCCATTTTAAGGAATAATTGTTATTATAAATAAGAATAAATAAATAAATATTTCGAAGATATAGATATCGAAGCTAAAAGTTAAAATTGTTGTAAACAAAATTAAAAAAAAATATCTATATGTATATATATATATATATATATATCGTCATTCATAACAACTATTTACCTGATTATGTGATTGGCTAATATTACACGATTATTTGAATCAACATTCCCCATAACTAAAATGATAATCCGACAAACAACAAAAGTACACAATTAAAGTGGCTGATTATAAACGATTTATCACTTTAAAAATTTGTCGGATTTTTCATTTATTTCTCTCCGCGTTACAAATGGCGTCTCCGCGATGGCCGCCTACTCGTCACTTAGCTCATTTATCTCCAGACCGGCCCGTCCGTCTGTCACTGGCTCTAATCTAATACGACACGCTAGCTTTTTGTCCTCATAATAGTGCCAGTCAGTTACTCCTTAAAATGGCTGGTTATCCATCAGCCAAGGTACCATTTAAGGAGCAAGTTCAACATTCCTGAGATAAAAGGACATTGGATGTAAACGGGAAACCATCACGTTTTTGGTCAGCGACTAAATGAGGAAAGATTGTATTGAAACCGATTGCTTCTGATTAGCCGCTATCAGTTCATCTTATCATAGATTTGAACATTTTAATATGAAAAGAATTTTCAATTCAAATGAAAAGGAAAATACATGGGAGGAGACGCTATAGAAAAGATTTTACATTCAACTGATTATTAAAATTTCAACTTTAGAAATAGAAAAAAAAATAGTATTTTTAAATTATTTTGAATGCATTTTCACTCTTAACAAATGTTTAAATGCTATTAAAATAATAATAATAAAATGCTAGGTTTACCAGAAACGAAGTCAAATTGAAATAAAAAATATATATTTTCAATCATATTATCCGCATAACGTATGTGGAAATTTCATATAAATCATTCTAATTTACATCCCACTATGTTAACGTATGTATTTAAATTAATATACTTTAAAATGGAATACTTACTATGTATGAGAAAAGTGAAAATGGAAATGTTTTGATATATGAACAAAAAAAATTCGTATAAACATTTGAAAGATTGTACATAGCACACAAAAGATTTGTACTTGATTATATTAATTTAATTTAATTTTTATATATGGCAACAATAATAAAAATATTTTATAGGAGACAAAGTTTCACTGTTATCCTTGGAAAAAAAATTTAGAGGATGTTTATTTAGTCACATACTATCTGTATCGCATCGAACACACAAAAAATATATACAAAAAACAGCTGCAGAACTTTGATATACTTTCAAGTTATTCATAACGTTTTTTTTTTAGATATAGATGATGAAGATAGTCAGACAATGGCTGTATAATGTATGCCAGTTTCCGGTAAGGGCCAGACGAGACAATTCGTTGCATCGTCAGGGCATATTGTAGTGCTTTGTATGCTCGTCATAACACATCTCGTACGTGTGCCATCACGAAATAAACCAAAAAGTCAATAAGCTTTCGGATAAAACTCATATAAATGCAAAAATATGTGTTGATGTGTATTATCCTACTATACAGATATCTACTAAACTGGATTTGACGTGACGCCATTCAAATGAAGTTTATGTAGACTTGGATTTATAGATGTATAGAGTGTCGCTGGAGTTATTTTTTATATAAATGTATAAACTTACCGCCTCCTTTTCGACTTGTTCGTGAGCGCTTCTTCCAGTACGCGTCCTAAGAGGCGCGGCGGCAGACGAAGCCAGAGTCATGAACAGGAGACCTATCACGGCTACCAGAGGCAACCGCACACCCATTGTCCTCCCAGAGGTATCCCTACACACCCGGCATTTAAATTTCATACAATCGGCCCCCTTTGTATCTCCATATTCGTTCCGAGCTCTCATCGAACCTTTTAAGTCTTTCGAGGCACAATCTTTTGAACATCGGCCATCAATCTGCCATCTTAAATCATGTTCACAGTTTACACTATCCACTAAATCAGTCGAATCGTTAATTATATTATCATTGGAATGATATCTCGTCATTATATCGATAGAATCGTTCGTGATATCGTTTCTTCTTTCTCCCATTTTAATTTATGACTTATTTTTTATATAAATCTACTTATATTTTTGATCGGATTCGGTGATATTATCATTGTATATGTGATTTCCGATTATCCAGTGTTACACTGAGAGCGCTATCAGCATGTTTCCTGTACCGGTGGTCCAGATTAATTTCTCTATAGACGGGATGCTGCGTTACCGATATACATAGGCAGCGAGCGTGTTTGATTCAAACTTAAAATATCCTTGTATGAACAAGATATAAGTATTCTGAAACAAAAAATAATAATATAATGTTGACTAATAAAAGATAAGTAAATCGAATTCTTCTTACAAAAATTCATTATACAGTTACATTACAAACTGTCATTGAACTCGTCTTTAATTAAATGACATGAATTTGTAATCGATAACATATAAATAATAATGTATATATAACATGGTGACGAAACATGAACCAAGAAAGTCGTCCATTGATGTATAAATAATGTCTCCGAGATAACAGACGAAGAAACAAACATAAATCTTCATTTGTAATGAGCCACAATGATATATTTTCAATGCCTTATTATTCATAATCGTAGTACTGCTATAAATTATAATATAAATGTAATGTCAAGCGCCACGTATACGTTCATATTACATTTAAATAAGGCATAGAGATTAATCAAAGCGATGGACACACAATATTATATGTAAATCTCTTGATAAAAGAGACTCAATTAGAGTTAAGACTGTCTTTTATAATATAAATTGGAAAATTAGAAAAGAAAGCCGAAAATTTAAGTATACGTGTAATTTGGAATAAAATAACAATGCCATTAAGTATATACCTAAAAATAAAAAATAAAACAATCAGTACATAATAAAAGAAAATTGTAAAATAAAGTAAACAATAAAAAAAGGAGGTTACAGTAGCAAAGAGGTTTAATATTATTAGAATTTAATAACGGAGTGATTATTAAATATATATATATTTATACAACATATGGTAATCATGAATTGTATTGTGTTCGAAATATAAATTAGGACTCCGATGTATTCGTAACTGCAAAACCATCGGTTGACAAACATTTGATTGGCAGAACCGGAGTTCGGAGATCTTATCAGAGAGTACAGTTACTTGAGTGTTGGTTCATTTTATTGACGGGAATTGGGTCAAATGTTTGTATGAAAATTATAAATGTATATAAAACAAACAATTGTTCTATTATGCTTAAATAAATATGTTTATTTTTAATAATGGACGAAAACAAAATTACGCCGCCTGACATTTCTATTGTCATTATAAAATTAGTATAATTCAAATATAATTGACATTAATTTGTATCAATTAAAAGTTTTTTTTCATTTCGAAAAATATTTATTTTTTTATTTACACTTATATATAACAGTTAGTGTGCACGAAGTGCTATTCATTCACACACAAATATATGAAATCAATTTTGCAAAAGTGAAAAGGAACAATTAAGAGTCGTTAGACGACATTTTGCTATTGTCATTTAAATTTAGCCAAAAGAATCGGTAGATTTACTTGATAATAGTGATACTGAGTGTTTTTTAAGGAGTATGTTATTGTTGAATTCTCCGCCTTCACCAATTCTAAAAGATATTTGAATATACCTTTAATACAAATTCAAAACTCTTAAATACATATAGAATAAAAATTTGCATTATCTATCATTCGCATTCGGAAGCGTTCTCCTACCGTGGTAGTAATTGAAAAATAACTCAAGAAATTTTTAAAGTATTCCCTTTTTCTGTGCTGATTGTAATTATTATTCAAATTATAATTATTAGTATGGATGTTGTTGTAACAGAGAGATGTAACCAACGTCACAATGATAAATGACATGAATGATAAAATGTTAAAGTAATCCAAATATAGAGAGGAACTTTTACACACACACACAAAGAAACTTAATTATATATGTTAATTGAAATTAATTGTGTGCGTTGTGTGTATCAAGATTAAAAAAATTGATAAACAATTAAAGATGAAATATCTCAAGAAATCTTAAGGAAGTCGCTTAACAGTACTAATGAGCGAAATAAATTAAAAGTCTAATGCTCTTGATGAATCTCATGACACGTCTCTGTTCGGAACACGTTATTCGTTGGGTTTATGTTAATATCATTGGATAGAATCGGCAAGTTTGAGTCAAGTGCGGGCTAAGTGCAACTATTTATAGACGAACTGATTCAATTAAAGCTCCAGTAGTAACGGCTGGAACAAAATAAATAAACACCGAGCACAATCAAAAATCAACCCTATCAGCGGTTATTCACAATTTATAATAACTTAAACAGCGTCCGGCTAAGCATCGAGCTATTCAAAGAAATTTTGACAAGTAACCTCTCTTAGGAATGGACAATATAAAATAATTAAAAAAAAATCAAGCCCCCACTCACATTTTCTCAATTCGCTCCGCAAGAAAACCACGCAAACAAAACAAACTCCCCTATGTAGAGCTTTCGCTTTCGCTCGAGACATTCACACCACACTGAAAGCACTGTTCTACAAAACACATTATTATATCATTCGTTAAACGCCAGTTACCTACATACGATACAAAATATAATCTATCTCACAGGCACGTATGAGCGTATTAATTATAATCATAAGAAATTATTACTATTTATATACGTATTGAAGTCTGTATCGTGAGCAAAAATAAAAGTGTCCATGAGCAAAACGCTCGGCACGCGACTGTCGCGACCACGCGCGGTTCTATACTAACAACCAACAGGCAACTTTGGCTGAACTTCGTTGGACGGCGTGCACGTGTGTGCGTCATTACATTGTTTCTATGTGTGCATCGGGTTATTATTTTCGACACAATGAAGTACAATAAGGGTCCAATTTTGAGTTTCGTATGGCGTCTTTGTATCTGTTGCCTGTGAAGAGACTTTGTGCGTTAAAGTTTTAAGAAAAATATTAGCCTGCAATTATCATACCAGACAGCTAATATGAGAGCCACTGAAACGGCTCGATTCGTGTTGACGTTGACGTCTTGTTGGGATATTATTTATGAAAACCCGACTAGCTTCATCAGTTGCCTTGAAGTCTAAGTCTGGGTCTCAAGTCTAGAGTCTAGACAGCCATCTGAGCCAACTCAGCTTAGTCTAATCTCCACCACAAACTGACGATGTATACAACATTAGCACGGCTTACAGTCTACTTCATAAACGCTTAAGATAACTATAAAATTAACAGGCGGTTCATAACTCTTACAAACAGAGTTATAATCATAGCAAAACTGTGTTTTATTGAAAACATTTTCTAAAACAAATTCTAACTACAGATAAACTGATAACCACGTCAATGACGGATTACGTCCGACAGCAAATTATTGCTCTCCATCATAAGACGCTCATTATCTAACGCCATATATATATATAAACCGACCATAACTTACTATACTATGTCCGATTTTGGTATTCGCCTTTTATGTATGGCTATGATTAAATGTTATTGTTCAGAAAGGCTTCATGCCAAATATAGATATTATGTTACGCTGCCGCATTTGTTACCCATTAGATACCAGAAACTGACATTCGGTTTAAATCATTCATGTAATATATAGTGATGGAGTCCTCTCAACTTGCTCTCTTAGCAGCGTAATATCTTGGGCCTTCATGATATAAATATTTTTATAACCTCCCGTGGGATGCCTGGGACAAAACGTGACCTATCGTTGAAACGGCAATTTTACTTATGTAGAAAAAAAAATCAATTTAAATCGCATATCTAGATTTTATGTGACGTCTTAAAAAATGAAATATAAAAATTCATAATATAGTAGCGTAAAATAGAACTTTTATTAGCTACTTATTAATGACAATAATGAAAAGCATATATATCATATATTTTTAATTTTAAAGTAAATAATATATACATATATATAAAACTATCGTACGTCTCGATTTCATTTTATTGAAAACGTGGTCTAGACATTAAATAAAATTTCAAACACTAGTGTCATTTTTCTATTGCCGCCATCTTATTTATCAATAACATTTTTGAAATTTTCTATTCGAGTCCGTTAACCTGAAATTGAATTTACATGTTTCAATTGGCGTGTCTCAATCACATCTAAATAATAAATATCTGTGTAGGAATAATGATTTCTCAGCTGAAATAAAGAAGTTTAAACATACTTCAACGTCTGGTAGAGAAATAAAAAATAATAATTTTATGACGTACACACGAACGAAAAGGATTTTTAATTAAATAGCCAGTTTGGTCCATAAAGTATTTATATTGAGGCACAGATTATTAATTCTTTATAGTTAAGACTTCAAAACGTAACAGTTTCATTATTTTTCTCTATATTAATGCTAGTTTTCGTCTCTTTTTTGAAAATGTATAATTTTGTTTGGGTTTTTTTCTTTTCAAGTAATATCAAATTACAAAAATTCTAAGTATTCGCTACATTCATAATGCATGAACACTCTTCCCCAACTCGCAGTCCTTTAAGAAACGAAGTCCTTTTCCATACATATATGATTGCACATATTTTCATATCCGAATACATTAAAAAATATACCAATAATAAAAATAAGGTCACAGTTCATTAGTACATTTATTACAATTTAGTGTCTATAAAAGTTACAACGCACTACAATAACTATGTCATCTATTTGCTTCTACGGAACCCTTTATGAGCGAGTCCGAATCGCGCTTGTTTAATGTTATATATTTTCTTCACCCACTATTACTTCAAATGTAAGTCAATGGAAAAACCAACAAAATATGTGTCAAACCATAAGGAATACATTAAATAATATTTTCCTGATTCCTAATAACACTGCGTCAACGAACTTGGGTTCGGTAACTTTAAAGTTGGTGACGTACGACCCGCTTTCAATTAAATTCTATGTAATAAAATGTGTACTGCAATGTTGACAGCATTCATTCCACAATGGCGGCTAGGATATATATTTTAATAACAACAATAAACGTCATCATATTCAGCCAACGAATTTTTTAAAGACAAAAAAAAATCTAACAATAACGAATATATTACGATTCTAAAATAAACTTCCTGTATATTTTAATCTGTATTTCAATACAAATTTAATTATATTTCTATAATTTTAAGCCGCCATTACCATACGCTTCGCTCGTGTGTCAAAACTATCCACACTTGACGAGCGTCATGAGCAAGACACACTCCTTCCGAGTATCTGACCTAGTCGACGCTACCGTTACTCCATTTTGATGAATCAGTGGCAGGTTAATGTTTCTTACGTGCGAAATTCATTGGATTTTACATCGATATTTTTGCGTGTTAACGCTTTTTAATATGAATTCTTACGTGAATTAAAACTAACACAGATTCCTATGAGACGTTCACTAATAGTTATATACAGGATATTTTTTATCATAACTATCATTTAAACATTGACATTGAATATAATTCAAATTATTGATAAAATAAATATTAAACCTATTTGGATTTAAAACTGTTTGTGATATTTTTTATTACACACAGATCATGTTACAAGAAATAATTGGGTGACACTTTTTTTTAAATAATTTTCGTCAATGAATTTGATAAAAAAAAATGAAATTAATAAACTCTGTTTTATAAATTTGTATTTGAAGTATTCCTTTATGTTATTGTTAATATTGTGAAATTGATACTTACGATTTTCGACTATAATACTTTTAACAGTTTAGAATTACTTTTGACAGCTTATAAGGACATTTTTGTGGATACATCACTTTATATTCTTGTTATAATGAGTATATTTTATAAAAATACACGGATTAAATTATAAACGACCTCCAAGGTTAAATCTTGGCATGATTTCTCAGAAATAACTCCTGAAGCAAAAAATAGTTCCCAACAGTGATAAATGACTTGCAACAATAAACTGTTGCAAACGTTAATCAAAAAAGCATATAAAGTGACGTTAATTATAGATTTTAGACAAATTAGTAAATTTTGTACCAACAAAAGATATCAATCAACATACTTTTTAATTTTTAATAAAGTATATGCCTTTCGAACTCCTGCTGGTCATTTGTAAAAAAAAAATCAAAATTTAGTTTCTTTACCTATTCATTATAACTGTTTTATTTCTATAGTTAAGAAAACCTATGTCAGACCCCATAGCTTTACATCCCCTTCCCATATCGGTAGGTCTTTAATGGAACATCCCCTTTTTACAAATCATATATGTATAACTTTTCCAAGGTTGGCAACCCCAAACTTAACGCATGCATCATTTCCCTTAACTGGCAGATGTGTATGGACCATGGTTTAAATTAAATGCCCCTATTAACTAAAAAAATATGTTCTAAAAATAAAATATTACATATCCATACTTTTATCTGTATGTAAATTTTTATTAACACATTTTTTACTTAATTTTTAATTGTTTTTCTAAAACTTTTTTTCTGTGTAAATGCACTCAAAGCTACAAAGAATTTGTGTAAATGTTTACATAGAAACTAAGAGTAAAAAACTTATCACATTTTCAGTCTTTAGGTATCTGTCACTGACGATCAGATTTTTTTTCAAATTATTAAAAGTAATCAAAATGCTACAAAACTATATTTGCCGCTCACTTTAATGGAAAAAAAACACTAACGATTTCTTTCAAAACTACTGTCTATTAAACTTTGAGTGCCCGGCTGTAATAAATTCCGCACAGAACTTTCAAAATATGAAAGTGACAAATGAGAAAATCGTCGCTTATGATACAAATTATTAAATTCATTGTTATTGTTATTGTTATTTAAAATGGCAACTTCATGAGATTTATTGAACATAATTCTATTACACGATAGAGTTTGGATAGCAAAATTAACAAATGTTATACAAGCTATAATTTGATTCAGTAGTAAAGTGAAAAAACGTATATAAGGCTGTTAAAAAAACTGAAAATTTAACAAGAGAACAACAATGTTTGGTTTCATATGAAAACATTAACATATATATAACAGTATAAAAAACAAAAAAAATACTATTATATAATAATATATATCTATAAGTATATAAACAACCAAAAACAGACAAAGAAATCAATTGGTCCTATCTAATGTCCGATATAGAATATAATTTGTAACAATTTGCTGCGGCCGTCAGAACGACGACCCGGCATCCTGCGCGATAATACGGACCTACAAACATACATCTCGTAAACATTAAATGAGTTACAATAAAATGATTTTTATTACAGACCAATGCTTATTATGAATATTTCTTTTAGGTAGTATATTTGTTAATCATCAACATCAAATACGCGGAAAAATAGACAGAGAACTGTCAATTGAAAGAATTAAATAAGTACTATTTTTTTTCTGTCGTTTGTCAACAAAAAAGAATAAAATTAATCATATGTAGTTGGAGATAAAAACTAGAAAAATATCAACAGGACGAGTAACAAGATTCAGGACTTCTTTCCAAATATGGTTTGTACAGAGCTCAATGAACCGCGATGATTTGATTCCTGCTAATAAGAATTACAAGGAAACACACAAACAAGTGTATTGAACGTTTTATTTAGTTATTAAGATTTTATTTAACAGTCACTTACAGGTATGAAAATTGTCGCTCCCCAATTAGCGCTCCTTTACGTGACGTTTGATAGATAAAAATAATTTAACCATCATATGTATCTTGCAAAATCTATTATAACAAAACAGCCTATAAGTAACTCTTTAATTTAGTATCAGAACTAAATAGATGTTCACTAAATTTTCCCAACGTTATGACTGTCTCAGACATTCTCGCCTCTCCTGCCCGTGATCACGGCTGCTGAAAAGTAACCGAAACGTCGATAGTGCGTATTTAAAATAATAAAAAAGGCGAAGTAAATCCGAAAATTATGTTTTATTTAAATGGATACTCGCGAAAGTCTTAGATCTCATGTAAATGGTCGTAATTGCGAATAATCGTTACATATAACAAACATTTTATATCATCAATTGACCTAATAAACAATATCTAATAATCGGCAGTATCTAGGGCACATGTTATAAGACAATGTGATAAAAGCTGATCAAACATCTGTTAGTTGTTAGCGCCAGTCATCGCGTGATTCAGATCGTATTTCGCTACCTGTACTAGGAATTATATGGAGACCGGACAGGCTTAACAAAAAACAATATTTGGTAGACTTTGGACTTATTGAGATAAAAAAATATAAGACTATATTAAATTACTATGATAACCTTGTTAGTTTTAGTTTTTTTTTTCCATAGTAGTATATATAAAGTTATAGACTATACAGAAACGGTATATGTATGTAATTATCAGATTCAAATTTTATAGAATAAATTTTTTTTTTAATCCTCTACCTCATAATATAAACTATACCTTTTTACTTTCTTTATTGGTTGCACATAAAGAACTCTGAGCGATTTTGTGTAATCTTTATACAGATTTAAAATTAATGTCTTTATTATCGGTTATTACTCGAGTCATAAAACTGCCTCCTGAATTAAAACGTCGCCTTTAAGAGGAAAAAATATTTATTACAATCAACATATTTGGAATTCTGAAAACAATAACTTTTATTCTGTAAAATATAAGAAATTATGTCAAGTGAGAGATTAATTTTTAATAAACAACAAGCTAGTTATTTACATTTGTTTGCATGTGTGTGTGCTCGTGTGTGTTTGTGTGCAATTAGGTGTGAAAAACCCAAAAAAAACATGCATCATTTTACACTAATCTTGTTGTCAGTCACCGACACACGCAATGTTGATTCCGCTCACTAAGAACACCCACCTTAATTAATATAATGAAAATTAAAAAAAGACTAAAACCTCTTTAATATGAAAATTCACAATATATAAATGAAAAATCTTAAGGATTTTTGCATACAATCTTTTATAATTTAAATGAAGTCATGTGTACTTCTATTTATGTGTGTATCTATGTCCACGTTAGCGTTTCAGCACGCAGGTAAGCCTGAGTCACGATTGACTTAGCGTGCAACAAACATTAATAAATATTTTTTTTTTTAATATTTTGAAAGGAAATTAGCCAAAAAACAATTTATTTAGCGGGTATCATGATCAAGTCGTGATTCATAACGACCTCAATAAGTTAGTTCGATGAAATGCAAGTAATCTTTTATTTGCAAGTGCATTAAACTTAAACAGGGTTTTGTAATCTGAGTATAACAATCGCATCCCTACTTGTCTTTCTTAAAACGAATTATGCTAAAAAAAATGATATATGAAATTTAATAATAATCATCAATTTAACATTATTATTGACTAATTTAATTCAATACATTAAATTTAAAATGTAAATGTTTTTATAAAGAATTTTTTTTATATACTATGGCTTCGTTTGGATATAAAGTTTATTTCTGTGTCTCTTCTATCATATTTTTAAAACGTCTAAACTCTAAACTGTCATTTCAATTTTGACAATTAATGTCAATATTATTTATTTTTCGCTGTAATTTATAACATTATAGATATAAACATTTTATAGTGTTTTCTCAGATCCGTCATTCGTTTCTCACGTGAATCACAAATGTATATTTTATAGTCCACTCCATACGTTTAACAGATATTAGTGGATTATATGAAAAAGTCATTTTTATTTCAAATATCCACTTCAAGTAGCTCCCGGTACGGCGCCGCGGAAGTTGTAAATCAAACAAATAATAAAAAGGTCATTAAATAACAAATAAGTTTAAATGATTCTCAGAAATGAATAAAATAAGTCGTAGCTATATGTTTGGCAACTTTATCAATTGTAGAGATTTATCGTACTCCTTCC
Organism: Danaus plexippus; assembly: GCF_018135715.1. Taxonomy (NCBI): domain Eukaryota; kingdom Metazoa; phylum Arthropoda; class Insecta; order Lepidoptera; family Nymphalidae; genus Danaus; species Danaus plexippus. The sequence continues at coordinate 2,694,141 of NW_026869849.1, read as the reverse complement.
ATAATATCCCTCATTGTATCAATTTGTCCTATTTCTATTATATCCAGTCATTGTGTATTTGGAGAAATATAAATTTCTTTTTTTTTTTTTAAAGAGACACACTTGACTACTGTTTTTTAAAAACTTATAGGATTCTTAGATCAGAATATAGGCTAGGAGTGCGTGCGTCCAATGAATTAAAATTTGACAAGCACACTTTATATATATATACAAAAGGTAACTCCCTTCGCCACCTTTGGGGCCAGAGAGGTAATTGAGATAGACCTGCAAAAGAATTCATCTATTCCCTCATAGTTTTTAGCGACATTTACTACTTCCTCCAAGGACCAGCACTGTCAGTGAAGTGAAAACACAAAACCTTACCTAAATCTATGCTACATATGCCTGCAACATTTTTACGAATTTCAATCACGTAGTTTTACATAACAATATTAATTGAAAGTGCCAAAATTCATACACAATATATAATTTCCACCTACGATAACGTTTCCTTTGTCACCAAAACTTCAAATATATATTTAATGTTCAATTCTGTTAATCTGGACGTAAAAGTTATAAATACATATCAAATAAACGTAATAAAAATTCAATTTCAACCTTTCCCCTTAGTACCGTTGCCGCTTAAAAACTAAACGACTTGCCACAGATTAAACATGATTATAATTTAGAATCACAGAAGACAACAGAATTAACGAGGCGTACTAAATTAATTACGTGTTGCATTCAACTCATTACGTTTCTCATAAAGACGTCGGTCCGATCGTAAAAGTCGGGTGAATGTTACGATATGTTCGTACCGAGATATTAATGCATGAACTGAACTTTATTAACATTGATTTCATAAATTGTAACAACGCAGGTACAAAGATATCGTTCAGAATCATTCAATCCGTTCATCAAACTGTTTGAGTCCTTTATTAAAATTTTCCATTCTTCCATTGTTTATTATTCCATGCGATTATAAATTTATGAAAGATCAATGCACTTAGTTCACGACTATATTAAAGGAAAAACTATTTCTATTTTATCCTTTTTACAAAATTAAAGATATTTAAAAAAAATTATAGAGTATCTTTTTTATGAGTAAATTGCGGGAAGAGCAGATGAAAATAAAAAAAATTAAATTCATTCAATTTTATGATTCAATACTCGTAACTGTAAAAATATTTTTTTTATCTGTAACGAAAATTTTAAAACATGTAAACAGACCGGCGGCCATTGTTGAAAACAACTGTCAGCAGAAATGTTCCCATCGGCGTTTAAAATATTGCTGCAATGTTACGGAATTGCATCGACTATTGTAACAATACTGGATAAAATAAACAAAAAACCGTGTTCCGTAAACCAAGTCAATAAAATACAATATTAGAATGTTTATTTACAAGAATTAAACTCATAGAATTAATCAAAATTAGTATTAAATAGCCATAAAGTTTAGGATAAACTGACCTGAAAAGCTTTCTCGATATTTTCCTAACTGATTCATAGGGATTCCCACCTTTCAGTTAATAAACGTAAGCAGAACTAACCGCAGCAGAAAACGTTTTTAATGAATGTGGCATTGGCGGTGCTATAGATGTGTTCATGAATCACACATCCGCTTGACATCCATCTTATAAGTAATGATACAAATTACTTTAATGCTCACAATTCTTATAATTATAAAACCTCCTTACACGACTACAATATATACAATATCATTTATAACTTATTTCTTTGTTTTAAAATATATACAACCTTTAACATTGATTTTTTGATGATTCATTCATTCAGCCTTAAAAACTCGTCAACAACGGCGATTTCCAATTGACTATTGCTTCGTTTACTATGAGTCTGACTTATGATTTAATTCTAAATCGACCGTATTTAAAATATAATAAATCTGTTTAAGCAAAGAACACAATAAAATTTTATAAATTTTTATATATATCATTCAATGATAATGTTTGTTCATAACTAAAGAGTACATGTTTAAATAATTTTTTATAAAAAACTGATTTAACATGTTCAAATTAAACACCATTTTATTTTAAACTATCTTTAAGTTGGCTAAGAATTGATTACCAAGTGTGTGTCGGCGCCACGGTCGTCTTCAATATTCAGCGATCGTCTGCGACAGGAAGCGTGGTAGCGTGCACAGTTAGACTTAACAACACCAATGACCTAACTCAGAGTACACATATTTCTAATTCTTTCATTATACATATTAACTAATTAACTTAACTAACGAAAATACTATAAGTAACTAACTTTGTATAAACTAAATAAAAATTTGTACGAAAAATGAATTATATTAGCAGACTTATAATTAAATGAAATTAATTATTTTAAATTGTTATCAAATTTATTTTAATATATTTTTTTTTAGTCAGTTATTATACAATTGTGAAAAATATATTTAGTTTCCCTTACCAGCAAGTTCAGTTGTTTGTCTATCGTTCTTAAGCACCCCTCGATGTGTACCTCAGTCTCCCTTATCTGATATCTCTGAATGAGATCGTTTTTCATCTTTTTCCATTCATATTTCTTTAGGTTTTTCTCCGTAAATGAGATCTTTATCATGATTTTAAAAATATTGCATAAAGTTTGAATAAATATTACAAATAAAAAGATATCATCAATGAAATACTGTCTTTTATTGAAACATGTTTCTAGTTGTAATAAGTCTTATATTCCACGTCAGGGACACTACTAAATAACATTTCTACTTAAAATATATCTACAATTGACTAAAATGTACGTAAGATTTAAGTAACTGAAATAATATAATATTTATCAATGATGATTATTTATAATTTGAGCAACATTTGCAAAATTTTTATATTTTAATATAGATATGACCGACCTTATTATTTCAAGTATCCAGATACAGCCCGGCTAGCTCAGTCGGTAGAGCATGAGACTCTTAATCTCAGGGTCGTGGGTTCGAGCCCCACGTTGGGCGCATTCACTTTTTTAATCTTCAAACATAAATTGCAATTATATATATATATATATATATATATATATATATATATATATATCTTATTTTATTAGTGCAGGCAGTTATTAATTAAAAAATATTAACAGAACCATATTTAGTATCAGAGGTTTTGAAGAAAAAAAGCACGTGCCCACTAATTTTAGCATAAAGCCATCTAGCGTGACACTTTAACAGAACTTCATTGACTTTCTTACTAAATCTAAACTAATAAGTGACAATGTATTGTCTGTTTGTAATTTCAAATTAACGGCTTTTCACTAAACGCAAATGAACGTGCACAGAAAAAAAGTGCATTATACTTTCACGAATCTCTGTGTCATCTAATGTCTAGAACAGATGGAACTATTTTGGCTCTACCTTTACTTCAAAAAAAAAATCAAATTAATTTTTTAAATGACACGCTGTTTTTTTTCCACATAAATAAATATTGAAAAACATTTCAACCTAAAATTACGATACAACGTTCACTTACGTTCCTTAGATTGTACATTAGTATGGACATAAAAACGGCGTAAAAGTTTTAAAAAACATTTCTGGAATTCCCAGGAAGCAGTAAAAGCTCCAAAAGTATTCACCCCGAGATAAGCGGTGAATACCGAGTGATTTATTGATTGTACATTAGAGGGTTATCTCGTGTGCTCACTGCTTATAATATCACGAAACAGCTACTGATACGTTATCGTTCACTATTAACGGAATACCTCAATTTATACAGTCATTTCATACTCTTCAAATTTTTGGGAGGTCTTTATTAGTTCTGTTAATCACTTATGTGTCGGAAGTCTGTATTTTGATAGAAGAAATAGAATGTAGTTTTAATGAGAGGTTAAACAATGTGCTCGTATGTTGTATGATTCATTATAAATGACATCGCATGGCAACCCGACTACAGCTTCTTATTTGTGTTATGTGTTGTCAACGCAAAATAAGAGAACGTATAAAAAATGTTTTAATATAAAAAATCATTTTCCTTTTAAATATGAATAAAGAATTTAATAAAATAACATTCAAAAATAGATACAGATAACGTATTTTAAGATTTCAAAAGCATCTATTTACACAGATAACACAAATTACAACGGAGTGAATGTACCTTGAATATTAAAAAGAAATAATATATCAGAAAATGAAATTGTTATCGTAAAAATTGTTTGAAATATTTAAAATTCCTTCCATCTTTGTTCATAAATTTCTTCGTCAGTCATATTATATATCAAAACTCAAGAATGAAAATTCTCAAATGTGTGAACGCTTATTTATTCTGTATTTTAAGATCAGATTTAATAAAGCTCTTAATAACAAACGGATGCCAAATTTCTTTTAGATTTCATACAGTTTATGTCCCATAGAATTAATTGAGAAAATAATTTCCTTAACAAAAGACATTGAGCTGGTTAAAATCAATGAAGACGAATACTTATGAATAGACAGCATCGTCTCGATCTCAGCCTGTTCAAAAGGACGAGATGAGAAAAAAAAAGTGAATTTCCTTTCATTCGATATGCCATACTTATTATCGCTTAGTTAAACGTCAGATGTTTATTACATTAGATAAAAAAATGCATCGGATGCTAGCAATTTTTAATGCAATTATAAAATTAAATATGAATGTGTCACAGTGAATGACTCACCGACAACAATATGTCTATCTATTCGATTATGTACAATATCATAATATTTTTTTTTATTACATACACATATGTTCATTATACATACGTCAAAGAGTTACTTCTTTAAAAATCTATATCTATTTTAATAATTCTTTTTATTCTATATGATTGATCTTCTATCATCGAATTCAGAATTAATACATATAATGGTATTGTAATACTAAGATGTCCCAAAATCATTTATATTTATAAGTAAATCACTCCTAGAAAACTGAGACTCAGACTCAGAATTTACATCCCAAAATCCAGATTTTTAATCAAAATGAAAAAAAATTGCTACATTACTTTAACAAACTATGATAAGTCAAAACAATAAACAGTATTCCAGTAACAAAATAACACCTTTAATGTTTTATTTAAATCGACACAACATCAATTAACAGACCGCTGTAAAAACAATTGCAGAACAAAACCTTTCCTGACTAATCTCCTTTCCTTTGATGCTGAATATCCGTGGACCGTGTATCCAATTAACTAAGACTTAATCCACAAAGCCCGCACTCTAATTTAAAAACGGCATCCGATTTAAAACAACACAGTTAAATATTTAAATAATTTATTTTACAGTTACAATGATATCGAAAACAATACCTCCTACTCGTAAGATCATTAAAGTAATGCGGACACAATCTTGAAAATCACGTTGGCGGACGGAAGATGTTTTTTTTTTCACTGAAAGCTGGTCCGGATTCTTGATTGTTGTATTATAACTTGGCTCTATTATAATATTGTCAGTTTATGTTTGTATTACTTTCTCTGTCGAGTACATGAAATGATGTTGTAAATTTAAATTATTCTTATAAAATAAAGCATCCGTAATCATCTTTAAAATCGTAGTCTTATAAAATATTTCATTTGATACCAAAATTTTGAAGGAAACTATAATTGTTTTCGAATATGTACAAATATATTTGTCTTCTGCCAATAATGGGTTAGTGTAATGTAAGCAAATCGTCTGGTAATATCTAATATAAACGTAATCAAAAATACAAAGAACGACTACTACATTTGTTATACGCAAAAAAAAATTTAAGAACTTTCTATATAAAAGCAAAAACGTTCAAAAACCAAATATGTCACAAAAATTGTAAAGATTCAGATAAATTACTGAACGGATTCGTAATTGCATTTTTGCATCAAATGGCAATATACTTACAACCATACATCAATACACGCTGTCAGTTTTACATTAGAAGCAGGATTTATGTGAGTCAATAAAAAAAAATTGTGATCAATTGCAGTCACATTTCAACAAACGGGCGATTTAACTTTTACAGAAAAAACGTGCTCCAATTACTTTTGTGTGGATTATCTTAGAGTACGCCGACATGTTTCGTCCCAAAGTATTATGTACATACAGTTATGGGCGCGGTGTTCGCCGACTTAAAAGGCACAGGGTGTGGCGTTCATACCCTTATATTATTTTACAGTTAAGACTTTGAATACAGAAGCATTAAATGCTTAAGGTTTATTTATTTTGTGTTATATAAGTACATCGATGTTGGAGCATGACTAACAAGTTGATCAATTAGATAACTTTGACTTAAAAGCCTACTTCATCTCGATGGCTATTTGAAATAATTTTGGACAACTGTTAAAAAAATTCTCCCTTACATACTCCTAGTGTCGGGGAAATTATTTAGAACTCCAAGAATTTTTTGTTTCTGTCGTATAAAATACATTGAAGAGATTGAACCGCCATGGATTAATTCTTGTTTATAAAATATTAAAATGCTTTAATTATTTTATCATACGTATGGTCACAATATTTAAACATATTTGGAACCATACTGTAAGATCTTAAGCGCCATCTTGTGCAGAATAGGTGAAACTTATAAAGTCTTAGATAGCTGCACTTTTAAGGAGGTTTACTGAGTTCATCGTAAGATGGCACTAATAAAAACAAAAAACAAAATTTATTTTACAATTGAACCTTTGCACGCTTTTAGAATTTTCAATCGATTAAATAAAAAGGAGGAGGCTATCCATACATCTGTATTCTTTTTAGTCTTTGAATATTTAAATAAACGCTAGAAATAAAAATATATATAATATATTTTCTATGGACATTTTTCTTGCAAAAGTCTCTTCGTACGACCTAATAGAAAATTAGCTATATCTTTTCTCGTTCTATTAATTAATAAGACCGACAAAAAGTTGCATCGGCCGGGAATCGAACCCGGGCCGCCCGCGTGGCAGGCGAGCATTCTACCACTGAACCACCGATGCCTATAAAATACCTGCGAATTATATGGTAAGTAGCAGATACAAAATAAATATCTATACATATTTTATATTTGTTTAAATAAATCAATTTGAATAAATGATTCTTTTAATGTTATCAATATTAAAAACCTGTTACTGACAATATTTTATCTTCTTGTTACCATTAATTACTGAGAGAACTATTTCCAACCAATTATAAGTCATAAAACACCTTTCAAATTGATTTAAAATCGTACCACGATGATTTATTTATTTTTATCTGTCAATCAATTTATATTCCGGCAATACCCGTTTTATGTCTAACGGTTATTTCGCGGTTAATAACACTATAAACTTCTATTTTGAATTTGACATTAGATATACGAAGTGCAGACAGAAAGATTTATATTAATGTATGATTATTTAAAAGGTTTGATAACTTCTAACACATCATTTGATTAGATTCGACTATTTAATTTACATTAATTATGAAGTAATTATACATATTATGATATGCACAGTATATTCTGCCAATGTCTCCTGAAGAATGAAGATATGGAGGAAAATTATGTGTACACTTTTTTTATTAAACTGTATGAGTCAGGAGATTTGAAACATAGAATGTAAATATTTTTTTTATTAAAAGACCGCGGCTAGGCGGTGTAAAAACTACGATATCTAAATTAAAACAATTTACTGAAAGGGTATACTTGAATTTTATTTATAAACTTTAAACTATATTAAGGTCCTCTTATTAGAGTGGCAAAGATTTTTGGATTGGTATTTTAAATCCGTTTTGTTCCCACGGCGTGTTGTGGTACCGCGGAGTCAGCAACGTCACATGCTATATGATATCATATCCATACAATAGTATTGTTCAGGAGATGCTCGTACTTTTTTATATGGAACCAAAAACTTGTGTCAAGTTATATTCAATATAAATAAAGTAATAGAAAGGCTAATAACAACTTTGTTCTACCAAAATAAATAACATGACGAAACTTCTTAGCATTCCTTGGCTTCATCGTGCGGATGAATCTAAGATTAGGTACGCGTGTATTCCTTTAAATGAAAATAAAGTTTTCGGATATTACAGAGCGTTTTTTATTATTTGATACACATATACATTCATGTCGTCCGCCCGTGATGACGATTTCTGCAAAGAATCCGAAACATCAGGCACATGTAATACAAAGACCAATAAGTTTATATAAGGAATGAATATTAGCTGAAAGAGAATTTTTAATTGATTAGGGGTACTAACTACTATTACTTGGGGAGGAGACCTTAACTTGACTACAGCTCCTTCAACCTCATCCGTACCATCAGATCTAGGGGAGCTCATCTTACGATGGTAGCTTATGGCTGCTTCAAAGACTTTTGCCATTCCAGTATCCTAAAAATTAAAAACAAAATCATCAGTCCTTTGGATTCAATACCAGATAGCGTGGCCCTTCAATCAGTTCTCTTCATGGATAAAAAGTCTGGATATCCATCAGTCAATCCAACAATGTTAACAATGTTAACAACGACTTATTAGTTGAATTTGTTGTTGTTCTTCAAGTTCAGCTCGCGCAGTTCAACAAATTATTAATAAATATTACCTTTTCAGCCTCATATACTGTTCCCGATTGCTATTATACCAGAAAATGGAGATATATCGATTATTCTTAAATATATAGGGTATAAAATATATACGGTAAAAAAGTGAACATAGCATGTCCAATGTAAAACATTTAGAAGACTCCGAAACCTTCTTTCGAAACAATCCATCCGTTAGGGAAGAAGTGTTATCTAGATCTTTAATAAACGCTTTATGTTTGTACCGAAACTTCGTCACTGATAAATCATACTCAGTGAGACGGATAGTGATTGATTTGATTTGTACAAAATCCGTTTTATTGCGTAAAATGCCTTCGAAATGATGTGATAGTTGCGAAATTTAAAAATAAAATTAAATGGCGTAAGATGCTGAAGAAAATTTACGTTGAAACGTCTCTTGTTGTGAAATAATTAAATAAAAACTATTTATTTTATTATTATTAAACTATTATTGTTATTATTATTTTATAAAGGAAAAAGTTGTATTACATCGGCTGAATACAAAGGCTAAATATTATTGATGATATAAGTACGAAGAACGTATGTATTAGAGAATAAAAAATTTTACATTACTAAGTGGTAACATACATAAGAATTAAAAGCATTTCAAATAACATAACGAAAATTAAATGGCATGTCTTAGTTTCAATTAAAAACTTAAACAATCACAAACTTCTTTAATTATACAATAGATATGGAAATATAGAATAAAATGATGTAAAGTGTATCGCAATTTATATACTACAATTATACACAAAAAAACATACCGTATTTAATAATACAGTAAAAAATATAATGTCTGTATAACAATGAAGATATCTGTTAAAAATAGTTGAATAGGATTTCGCAAATAACTACGCTATCAGGGGACAGGATATATTATTAAAGATGTTAAAATAGAAGAAGTCTCAATGACAAGAAAAAAAATTATTGTATGCATAGAATCGGTTCAAATTGTAAGAATCAGATACAAGGTTATTGGCTCGACAAGGTTGCGGCCATCCTAAATCCCGTTTGTTATCGTGAGGCTCTGGGATGATCTCGATCGGTTCAATACAATCCTTTTCAATATCACGACCGACCTGACATATATTTCGTTCCTACGCGAACAATATTCTCATTTAATTATATTAACCTTATATATAATACATTCATTTTAATCTATACATAAATATATTTGATACGCTAAGCATATAAAATGAATTATTTCGACAACAAGCCATTATGAATTTCGTCAATGCACAATATTTTATTAATAAAAAAAAAAGTTACTAAATATTTCACAAGCGAGGACAGATGCTTAATAGTATAATGAAAAAAGTTACATTTATAAGTAAATAAATTACTACACACACTGTCTATGTTAATATCTTTTCTTGTCTCATAATTTAATGTTTGTTTGAGCGTCACAGTGAATGAATGACCTTTAATCGCCAGTTATCAATATTATATAGTTTGTTCTTAACACTGGGACGGGAACACGCAGTCACTAGAAAGTGAATTGATATAACGTGATCGTGTTGCATTGTTACATACATGCATCTTGAACCGTAATGCTTGCATATATTTTAATTCGGTCGGTTTATTTTCTGCCGGTGACAGTTTTTTCACAACTGGCAAGTGGCATCAGTCTGACAACGTAGGAGGAGAAGGCGGTTGTCTACTTAAAAAGCGCGAAAGAATAGCGCGCGATAATTATTACGCTGTCATGAATGTTTCTTAAAATTAATATATTAACTGTATTTATAAAAAAAGTGATAATTTATATTACGAGTTGAGTTGTTTTTAATTTATCGGTGAGTATAAATACTGTTTTTTTTTTAACACATCACAAGTTTATAATAATACATCTCAATGTATTATTTACACATTCGTTCAACAATTATTTAACAATTCAATATATTTAAATTGTAGGCGATTGTTTAATCTTAACATTATATTTTGTTATTTATTAGTTCGAATTAAAGAATTAATTCTTGCAAAAATTTGCATGCTTTAATAACTTAATCTGCATTTTATTTACTAACATAGTTAAAATAAGTTTTAGAAATAGAAAAAATATATATACTTAATGCAGACAGTTAAATTTTCTATCAAAATATGCAATATTTTAGGTGGTGATTTTTTATTTGACACCTTACAATTTTATTGTAAAAAAATATATATATATGATTTTAAAGTCTTACGATTTTCAAAATGGTGAGTTAATTTTTAATAATTATAAACATATATTCTATTAAACACTATCCTATAATCATTAATCGATTCAACATTTCTTGATAAGTGGAACAAGAGACAGACAAAATTACAAAGAATATTACGTTGTTATTGCTTACTTAGTGTTGTGTCAATAATCTTAAGATGGCGGCAAAATTTGATAACATTTAATGTTTAAATATAAATGTACTCCTTTTCTGTTAAATTTAAAGAGCAAACAAAAAATGAGAAGTTACTTAACCAAAAAAAGTTAACCCTTTGAAATATAATTTAAGATTATTTTGTTTTGCGATACATCAAAAAATGATGAAGTAAAAAGAATTGCATTTAAAAGAAACTTGCGATATACATTATTTCATCTTGAAAGTTAAAAACAATAGTATATAAACATATTATTAAATAACAATATAACTATGTAATTATGTAAATACTATGGCAACTTTCGCTTTATTTAACCAAACGATAACTTAACATTTCGTTCATGTACATTTAAGAAAAAACCTTTATAAAATTAAATACATTATTATTCAACACTTCCGTGTTACCAAATTATGTGATTCACGTACAGTTTTATTGTTCTTTTACGATTTTTAATTACGTTTCCTTTTTATTTTCAATACAAAACTATATACAGATAAGTGACAGACCGAAAATTTGGTTTAAAATTCCTGTAAGTAACTAATTTTTATATAGTGTGGAGATTTTACTACAGATTAATATTGTGTTCTTGGAATATAATTTAACCCTAAGATGATAACCATATTATATGTATATACTTATTAGGTATGCTTAAAAAAGTTCTAATGCACATTTTTGTAATTAAAACGCAATATCACACTCAACACCGAATATAATATCTTTTTATCTAACTTATTTCTTGAACAGTACGAAGAAAATTTAGCGCTTTTTCCCTATGCATATTTCTATAAAACAAAAATAAATAAAACCTCCAACATTATCAATATTAGATTTTGAGTTTTTATTCTGTTCTTTTTTATATTATCTGTTGCAATTTATTTGAGCATAGTTCTAAATATCGGACTGTTTTATTGGATTCTGTTTTTTTTTTTTGTGAATATAAATTACGTTTAAAATTTAGTAACTAATTGCTTTATCGGTATTTTTATTTATTGTAAATGACATTGACGTATTAACAATTGTAATCAATGCCGCAGATGGCGCAGTTGAACATAAAGATTTTAATTTAAACAATATTGCTTATTTTTCCATATTACAGAATATTATTACTCAGATCCAATCACGACGAATGTATGTAACTTATTGTTGCCAACACCTGCAATTGTTAATTATTTTACTCACAGCGTGTTGTTTCAAAAACAATACATTGAGGTATTTGTATTTTTTACATATCTAGGAACAAACTCGTGACTGTACTTTAGCGTTTAAATGAATCTGCCATACTATGTAGGTATATTTTTAGAACAAAAATAAAATATATTTGATTTTTGTTATATAGCCATTTTTAATATTTCAGTGCGAGTATTAATTGAGCTCTATATATAGGTAATGTCACACAGTGGATACAAGTACTGTTACAAGCAGTACCTCGAATACTAAATCCAATATCAATAGCAGACCGCGTGTTCAAACCCTTTGTATGCAATACTTATACATTATCGACGAATACTTTCTTTGAATTTTTATCTTTATCTTATAAAAATAATATCCGTATTCAAATTAAACTGTTTCAAACGGAATATATTGAAAAAATCATATTAACATAGAGTATTTATGACTTTTAGCAAGCTAAGGACAAACAATAAAATTTAATAGCTGTTAAAATGGAAACGTCATTGTTAAGGAAATCCACACATTATAGCCGTCGCCCGATAAGGTTGTATTGAAACCGATCAATGTTTAGTTAAAAGAAATCAGGCCAATGTGTTAAACCCTATACATTTTTATATTTTATAAGATAATAAATTTTCTTGACATAAAAATAAAAATAACATTATAGCCTGAATAATTGAAAACTTTGATTGTTGATTTAATAAAAAAAAGTCGTCTGTCAAATCTTGTGAAAAAAAATGAGTTTAAACTGAATTTAAAAAGCAACATACCTGAATTAGTGTTACACGTTAATTACCTATTGGCTATTACCAATTAACATAATTACAGGTAAATAGGATAAGTGGAGGTTAATGGTTTTGTATCAATGCTGCTAACTTTTTTAATGGCACATGCTAGGTCATTGTACCTTTAAGATAAAGTTATGGTATGGAAACATCGCTTCGTTTGTGAGAGATTATTTGAATGCGTGCTTTAAATAGAATTGAAATTAAGTTTCGCATATGTACTTAGCTGCTTTGTTACATTAACACGTAATAATTCTCGTAATAGCTATTATAATACGATATATGTAAGTGTTTATATTCACAGACAATTAGATTTATATTGATTTTTTTTTTTTTACCAAATTCTTAATTCTTATTGTGTCTATATTATGAATATTTAGAGTAAAATAAATAAATAATTTTTTATATATTGCTTATATTAAGGATGTTAAAATACATAAAAAATATTAAGATTGATGTAAGAATTTTAGAAAAAAAGTTTGGTATGTACATATTTTTTCTCGTGTAATGTAATCTATACCCTTCTATACTATGTTTTCTAACCGGACCTACTCAATTTCACCTGGTTCTTGTCCAGGGTACGACTGTATGAAATCAAATCTATGGTATTTAATCATAGATATTATAAACTATCGATTCAATAAATTTAAATCCGTTCAACCTTTTTGATTTAAGAAACAAACTTGCAACGGAAATTTTGAAAGACGTTAAGAAATGTTGCCAATCAAAAAATATTTTGAAATAATGTTTATTATTTCAGCCAAAACTGTATTGTATATGACTAATAATTAAATATCACTTCATTAGTTTGTTATAAAAAAGGTTGCTAAAAGAAATTTAATATTAGATTCGCCTTCAGAATTTAGTACTTATTAAGTTTTTAATGTATACAGCCCAGACCTAAGGATGCACTTACATTCCAGGCCTAAGGAGACCCATACAATATGTATCCACATTAAATATGTATGCTTAGTTAATGAATAAGCAAGAATGACACATTCTACTTGCATCATATAACAGTTAAATGTAATAAATAACAAAAAAATATTCGACAAATTAGAAATTCTGTTTACTTACACTGCATGTAAGTAAACAGAAAAAATAGGTGTTAAAAAAATAAAATATGGATATCTTTTTTTATAATTAACCGTATAAAAATGATTACCTAGTTTTGTATTTAGTACGTAATTGTAGAATGATTTATAAAAAGCATTAGTTTGTAACGGCGAGCAACACAAGCGTAACCTCGTGCTGTCAACGGGAACTGTCAAAACTTCTGCAATGATTCTTTGAAGTTTGAGGCACTAAAACTGAAATTCTTTGCCTTTTATTAACATATATATTAAAAAAGCATAAACTATCAGAAACCTACTTTTAGATTAATTTAACAATAAATATTTAAACATATAAGCATTGATATTGGCCGGTTGAATACGAGTCTTTGGTAATGGATAAAGTATTATAATTGATATTAATAAATAAATAAAATATAAAGAAATTGGGGGCGAATGAATTGTATATTTTACACATAAATTATCATGAGTAGGTATGTAATGAAAAAAATAAACAAATGTCTAAGTAATGATCGTTTCATAATTGTTTTGCAGCAATCGTAATCGTTTGTTGCTCGCGGTCAACTAACATTAGGAAATCTGCTTGGAAAACTTTTACAGCTTATCAAATGAATTGGGTTATCTTGTTTGTCACAGTTATCAGTTTGGCGGTAGGTTTAAATTATTGCTGTTGTGTTGTTTACTGTATAGGAATTAACTCAATTGTTTATTCGAATTGTCATATTTTCGTCTCTTAATATAAAAAAAAGTAGGTGCAATGTTAAATGTCATTCAATCGGTCAATAGTGTTGCCAGTAAGATTATTTTTATTAAACGATTCGGACCCAAGTGAGTATCATAAATCATAACAATAAAATATTTCGTATTTTTTTTTTTATAAATTCTTAGAAGGATATACATTTTTGTATGCATTAAACGTCTTAGACAACACCAAAAAACCCTAGTATGTGTAACTCCTAGCTGTATAAAATTTAGAATGCATTGATGTTGTAGGTGGTAGAGCCTAGCTGTAGTCAAGTTACTGCAGCTCGAACATGGGCTGGCTCGACCGGGGAAGTACCACCCTCTCATAGGAGATCAGCGTGAAGTAGTCTTTAATGGCTGCGTTGCGTCCGGTGAGTGAGGGAGTCGGTTGCCCTTTCCCTTTTGCTACCCTTTTCTACCCCTACCCCTTCCCTTTTCAATCCCTTTCCTACTTTTTCATCCCCCTCTTCCCTAATCGAGGGTGGCAACACTTCCACAAATCTATGTTGCGGATGTCAATGGGCGACGGTACTACCTCCATCAGATAGGCCGTCTGCTCCGTTGCTACCTTTACCATAAAAAAAAATTAACGCAATAGCAATTATATTGATATCCGCCGACAATGACTTTCTCATCACAGCCGTTTGACAAAGAAATTATTATATTATATGATACTAGATAAATAAGGCAAATGCTCTTAAAATAACGATATTCTGTATAATATTAGAATCGTGTCTAAACTAAAAACCTTAATTAAGGTTAAGTTTAAGCCATTCAATGCCTCAACGACCAAACGAATCGTTTAAACAAACAAGGGTTTAAACAAATCCAAGATATGATATGCAAATAAATTACGTTTATAAACTTTTCAAATAATTTTTTTTTTTAATAACGGCCAAAGAAATATATAATGGAATCAATAACAAAGCAGGTAAAATTTTATACTTAGTTATTATTTTAAATTTAAAAGTAATATAATAATACTTAAGACTAGCTTGTATCCGCGACATCGTTCGTTTTTATTGATTGTCATTACTTTTTTTTCATACTGAAGTTAAATCTATCCGTCAGTTGAAATCGTTAAACCAATACACAAAAGATACTTCAAAATAATATTTTAATTAATTTTTTTCATAATATTTCAAAAAAAAAATATTCACAAGCATAATATTTTATGATACATATTAATATTCATTTTTTAATTATTCATTTTAAATGAAATGTCCCTGTTACTAAATAGCTTTGTAAATAAATAAAGCTATTTTCATTTGACGTGTCTGCAAATACGACTATCGATTCTATTAAATGACACAAATGTATAATCTTTATGATATTTAATATCTATAAAAAGTGAATGACCAACGACTGCTAATAATATGTAGATTACATCACTAGTATCAATGACCAAATGTTGCCATGACTCGAAATTCATTAGCATTAAGAAAAAACTTTCGAGTTTGTTTTTTTTTTTTGGTAAAGAAGGTAATCGAACTCATATAATTATAAATATGACCTCTAAATAAGCAGCTCTGTTATATCGTGATATGAATTGGGGAAAAATTCAAATGTTACCACATCTCTTTTTTTATGTTATGGCAATAATTTTTGGTATATATTTTTTAGTGCATTATTGTTTATACTACACCCTTCATATAAGCAGGATGTTGAATAACATTCCTTACTATACTTAGAGATATATATATTTCGACTAATAGAGGACTGAGATTTCGAGTAATTGAGGTCTTAGTGTTTTAAGGGAAGGGAACAAAATATTTTTTCGAGATTTGAAGGTTTTCGACTTAACGAGGTTCTACTATATTTAACATGAAATACGTTCATCAAAATCTTCAGCTCACACTGCTTAGGATTCCCAATTCTCACTTAGTAACATAACTCTCATAATGTGAGAATATTTTTGAATGAAATAGTGTTAAAACTCCGTTTGTAATGTAACGATGCAAACTTGTGCTAAACATATGACGGCCCGAACAAACTCTGCGCTTACTAAAATAATAAGGAATTATCACAAATGGATCAATTACGTAAACGAATAACATTTCGTGTAACACTCATAGTTATGATACCCTTAAAATTGTTGATATCTCCGATGAAATACGATGAATCAGTGTATCCTATGATTATTTTAAGAACATTCTTTTGAATTCAAACAACACAAAATGGAGCAATCCCATGCTTCGCTTCCACTTCTACTCAATAAATCAATCTGTGCCATGAAAACAAAAATTAATCAGAACACTACAAATCGGAAAATATCACAAGTTTAGTTTCAATAAGTAACAGAACATAGCAAAATTATCTCACCTGTCAGGTATAAAATAATATTTTAAAATTATGTTAATAAATATCAATATATATTAACAATAGGTTTCACAGATTACAACAAAAAATGGCATATCGTACGTAATTGAATTGATTAATTACCGTCATGTAACAATCACGAGAATGCCAGTGCATATTTCAAGGAAATATTCACACAATACATACCGCATAATAGAACATGAATTATCCGTCTATAATAATTTTAACCTCTCTTCTATCGGATATATTCTCCTTGAAATTATATTATAAATTTTCATTTTGTCCTCCATTAATTATAACACAACACGTTATGCTTGGGTTTGAATACGAATGAATTAATGTAAATAACTTATCTATACAAAACTTTATCGTCATTAAATAATGTTTGTTATGTAAACAATTTGCAAAACATAACCCTATGGTGGCGCATGGAATTCATCACAGAATTTTTATGAAGTGTTGAATGCGCATGCGCTAGAAAGCGGATTTCGTAATCCCACGCCAATATAACCAATTATGTCCAAGACAAAATTCATTATAACACACACCATTGGACCGTTTTATATCTTTTGCTCGGACGTCGGCAGCAACGAATGGTAAAAACGAATTTGGAGGCAAAAATACCGGTTAGATATTTTATGTCATACTTATAAATTAATGTTTTTTTTTATTTAAGATATCACTGACACGGAATTTAAGGAATATTTTTATAATGTCAACGTAAATTATTCTTATTCTTTGTGACGTATTGACAGATTATAATCGGCTTGTATTATAAAAAAAATATTGTAGTCCTGTGTCACGACATAAGAGTATTCATTATGAATATTTCAAAATATGTACATGTATTTTTAATGTATATAATTTATTTATTGTATTGTCATCTGTTGTATCAAAGTTTGGAGTCAAAGTTCCTGAGATGAGTTACGGAGATAAATAAACGTCTATTTATGAATGACGTGTGATCTCTTATCTTGTGACGAGTGATGGCTTGTTTGTAGTTCTATAGAAAACTTTCTACAAACGCATTGTTCGATGTTCACGTTCATAAGAACCGTTTTATGGTAACAGAACGTAATAGTTTATACTTCCTCTTTAGGATTTAAATATCAAAAAAAAATCCAAGCTTAAATTGTCTTTGTTATCTATAGTTAAATAAATTCGTCCAGCCTTAAATACCACATTAGCATCACACACAAGAAATATTCACAAATTATTTTGAGACGCCGAACGGATACTGAAATGGCATTGAAAGATAACATCTCTTACAGATGATGTTATCAACCAGATCTCGTCTGTTCCTCATCGCAGCGGTTTTAACAGTAGTGGAGGCGGAGTTGCCTGGTACATCCAGCACGAACGAGATTAACCAAACCCCAAAGAGACGATCCACATTTGTCGGGGGTACATTATACCCCCAAGCATCGGAGACGAGAGACCTAAAAAGACTAGACGGTATATGGAAATTCAGAAAATCACCCACCGATCCTGAATACGGTCAACGAAATGGCTGGTACGAACAGGATCTTGAAAAGGTAAACATAATTAAATATATTATTATATTATAATGCTAATTTTAAAAATTCCGTCGTAATATTAACATTTACGATATATTTTGGGAGACTTCTTAAGAAAACAGTGATTAACTGATTAAGTCCTTACGAGTATGATTCTGTGTTGACTTGTTACAAGTTTATTGTACTCATAGTCCACAAGCTCGGTCAACACGGATTCTGGTTTCTCAAGGATATAACTTGCTTTATTATTTTTACACCAACAAACTACAAGCTTAAATATTTTGAAGTATACATTATATTATATTATAATTATTCGGACGCAGTAACGAGATCTTAAAAAATAAGTACTTACTTTTTATAATGACGTCTATTTCTTTAAATTCGACGTTCATATATTTTCATATATGGCTTAATTCAAGACCTTCATCATAAAAAAAGAGTTAATAAAAAAAATACATCCGACAGTAAGCTAATTGATAAAAAAAATTAAATTGTGTAAATATAAAATAGCCTTTTTACTTCAAACATACTGTCAATTAAAAAATAAAATAGACCAATGTTAAAAGAAGATAAATGCTAATTCCATGATATAATTTTTATATAAATTGTGAAAAAAGGAATTCAAATGTTGCCAACGAATGAATGATCTAAAATTAAAGTTCAAGAACATGAATTCTTTAAAAGCTGCATCTAATACATCTGCGTCTTAAATTATATAAAGTCACTTCAAAGTTAATGCTTGGTTCGTGGATTATATTATGACAAAAAAAATATATTTTTCCCACTAGAAACACTGGAACTAAAATCAAAAGTATTTGTATGTATTTTTGTCTGTATAGGATTTCTCATTTTGATAATCTATGGTGTATTAAACTTTCTTAAAAATAACGGTTAAATATCACATATTATAAAGAAGTCCCTATAGTTATTATGAATAGTGTAAACTTATAAAAAGATCTAAAATTTGTAGGACAATGTATATAAGTATGAAAATAATTAAATTCCCCGTATAAATTCTTTATAAAACTTCTTAAAATCAAATAGACTGGTCCCGTGATCGATATGCCGGTGCCTTCTTCATACAATGACGTGGGAGAGGATCCTTCGCTGAGGGATCACGTTGGTCTAGTTTGGTACGATCGCCGTTTCTACGTCCCTCACTGGTGGAAAACCGCGGGACAACGAGTGTGGCTGAGATTCAGCAGCGTACATTACGCGGCTCTAGTTGTAAGTATACCTCGACAATAAGAGGACATTTGTACACAAGTTTATTTAAAAACATTTACTGTGCTTATTTGCCATAGCATTATTTGAATGTCATGTGTATTTTAAAAGTAATCCTGTTTGAAAACTAATTAATTAATTGATGTCCTCTTAGTTTTATTTTATGTAGTATTTAAATGTGCCAAATACTCTTCTGAATCTTATTTCTTATTCAGCGTCGTCTATTCTATTAAAGAATACAAAATTTTCAAAAATAATTAAAGTTATACATCATAGTTCAAGATACATGTACTGTAATACATATGCAATGTAATAGAAAAAATATAATATATCCATTTAAGGATTTAAGCTTTCTAAGAATTTACATTGTTGTTAGTTACTTCGAAGCACTTAATTTATCTCTAGTCTTATCACGAGTGCGTACCGTCAGACTAAATACGGATAGTTTATAGTTTTTCATCTGTGTACGTTGAAAACTCATTTGAAAATTTATTATTTGAAAACTGGAAAATACCTGTTTAATTGGAAAAGCACAGATCAATTTTCACTTAGATCTTCACAGAAATCACGAAGTTTTCTCAAATGAATACGAGGCATCTAACTAAATGTAGGTATCTGTGTCAATCATTTGTCGCTAGCCAATTGCAAATAATTGAACAATTTGTCAGTTCAAGCGAGACAGCGCGACACCGACGAACGAATGACCGATATTGACCTAGCTTAACATCTGAAATTTAATTTACGTTTACATCAGGTCAATATAGACTTTCATAGTGAGACTTGGACTTAGTTAGACTTGGACTAAGTTACCTTATATAACATTAATTCGCTGTCATTCGTAGTAGTCGTCTGAGATTTTACAATTAATTAAAAAATATCTTTTATATTAAAAATATTAATAAATTTACAACACTGAAATCAAATACTCACGAGTTTATACCTTGTGAAGTGTCAATTTTTAAACATTAAAACGACGTAAACACTTAAAATTCCTTATTATTATAAAATGGCGACACCGGAAATATTTGAGAATATGTTATCTGTATTTTTTTGGAATGATACATTCATCTATATCCTTATAAGTAAATAAAATTTTTAGATATACGTCAAGTTTGACAGCTTAACTTTTACATAATACAACGAAACTTTTTGTATTTCGGTTGAATACATACAAATATACACACAATTCAACAGATGTACTTCATGAATCATGACTAAGACCGCAAGTCTTTGACCTTAGCCATTATAAATTAGGCCTACTAAGTAATAGCCAGTTCAGAATTAACTCTTTAATGATAGGGCGGTGTTGTGTAATGACAGCCCTGTATTAACAAGCACTATTCAGTCTACTTTAGTGTGTGGGTAGATGATACAATGAATAGCATCATTGTGCAAATAAAATTAAAGATTTTTGTACTATTCCAAAGAAAGTGGAGTGTCGTTCAGAATCCATTAGAATTCAATTTATTTTTTCATATTATTATTATTTGAGATCCTGTTACTTATGTTTTCATTTCTGAAAACAGAAGTACGGACAGAATAAAAAAGGTTATAAAATATTTGCAAACACTAACGTAATGTGTATAAAAATGTATAAATTTTATGTTAAATATGTCGTGATCGCGTTTTTTATAATTTTGCATTTATTCGTAATGAATTATCATTATCAAAAAAAAATCATACAAAAACAAACTCCTTTAGACGGAGTGTGTAAAATGAAATACATTATGCATAGAAATGTTTTGTTTTTCTATACCAAAAAAGACGTTATCTCCTTTAAAAATAGTTTTTATCGGCGACCTTTTTTATAATAATTTACATCAGACTAATGACTATTAATATTAATCGTGGGTATACAAGTGTGGTCTTCGCATATTTCAATCGTACCAATCTCTCCAATATGCTTCACAGCCGTTAACTGCAGATTAATTTACAATGTATGTATTATCGTGATGTAGAAATCGAGTAAATCAAGATGGAAATTATTCTGCGGCTGTCCATTGCGACATATTCTTGAGGAATGCATGCAATATGATAGTGATGAAAGTTATCATTACGATATCATAACACGAACACTATCAGTTTTAATATAGTCTTGAGTTATTGTCGGATGTTACTGGAATAATAACCGGATACATCCAAATTTGACCTACAATAAGACATGACTTAACAAAACAAGAGCTGACTTTTTTTTTTACATAATTAGTGGAAATGCGAATGTTGGGTAGTATAAAAAATATTGAACTACCACCCCATATAAGTATAATCAGGTCGTGATTAATTTAAACTCAAAAAAAATTACAAACAAACTTTTATAACGGGGCTCCATATTTACAGTCTTCGGTTACTTTATTTGTGATAAATCTTATTAGTGCTTGTATTTTTTTATCCTTGTTCAATGCAAGCTGTCCAATGAGTTGTGATGTTAACATGCTGACAAACGTGTGTTTACTGCCTTAAATCAGTGCTTGGCTTAAAATGTACTTAAAATATAGATTTTGGACTCAGCTCATAGACATAATAGGTAATGAGGTACACTTAATATGTCATGTTTTAAAGCTCTTATTAGATGGACACCTAAATCGTCATTCGTCAGTAGTACAACGAAATATAAAATTTCCTTCACTTTCAGCGCTATCAACGCACGAAATTCGTAATAAACATAAATTTCCCATTAGGCATATAATTGCTATCGCTAAAATAACTCGTTACAAATATCTTAAATGTTAACATACTGAACGCATAATAAACTTACTATCGCACATAACTAGAATGTTAAGTGCTTTTACAATTAACAGGAAAGGCAATTGTCATGTCATAAAGATAACGTGAATATACAAACGTTTTTCACATGATTATTTTGAAAATGGGGTATTTATACTAAAATTACTTTATACCTAATATTATGAGGTGGAATGAAGATGATATTTATCATAGTATGTCAACGGTCAAGCTGCCACGTATCACGAGGTGGGACACCTTCCATTCGAAGTGGAGATCACTGATATGGTCTCATACAATACGAGCAATCTACTCACCGTCGTCGTTGACAACACTTTGCTTAGTGACACCGTACCACAGGGCAATATCAAGGACATATTTGTGGGGTGAGTTTAAAAATATGCTAAATTATAACTTTCTTTATAATTGTCTTGGACTGAACCCAGTTATGAATACATGCAAATATATCTTTCCTACCTATTAATTATCTGTTATATTTAATCGAGAACTTTGTATTTGTACGACCTGATAAAAGCCTTTTTTAGAGCTATCGCATGAAAAAGTTTGTATTTAAAACCTCCAGCTGTGAATATTTCATCTGTTGATGATATCTACATTTTATATAAAAAACGTCTAAACAAATTACCAACTTTATATTAATCTATTAACTAAAAAAGATACTTACTATTATTTTGGTTTGTTTCCCCGCTCTGTTATCGGGCAGAAATGTGTTAAATACATATATAATCAAACAATATGATAGTCCTATATAATAAAACAATATTTCCTCCTTCCGGTTCAAAGCCACAGGGCTAACAGCAAAGTACATTACAAAAAAAAATCTCGAAAATCTACCATTTTGATATATTCATCTAACGACTTTGGTAAAATCCTTAATTACGCATCAAACCCTCGTATTCTGTTTCGACATTAAAAACAGCTGATAATACAGAAACTCCAAAATCCGTCAAGAGCAGACGTACACCTTCGATTTCTTCAACTACGCCGGCATTCACCGCTCCGTGTTCCTGTACTCGACGCCACAGACATACATAGATGACGTCATCGTGAATACAGACATACAAGGACTCACAGGTAAGACAACTAAACAAAAATCCCAAGGAAATAGTCTAACTGATTATTAGACCATAATGGGCTGGTCAATTTTAAACGTACACTTGGTGGTGAACGTAAACTTTAGATAAATTTAATTGAGACGTACATTTTGTTATTTTTTGTTTGCTTCTTGTTAGCAATCTTACGGAAACAAGTAATTAATTTGATATTTCATCCTCAGATTATAATTCTTCCACTTCCTACATTCATACAAGTGTAATTAACTGACACTCTTCATGGTTCATGCATGTAACAGAATTAAAAACATTCAAACGAGAACGGAACTCTTTGGAGGCTTACATCATTTTAATATCGTTACATTAATCTTCTTAAAGTATCATATTAAATATAAGGCCTTCATATTAACCTTAATAAGTTTGAATTGTGTCAGTGTTTATATTCTTAATATGTATATGTCTATGTAGTTTTATTGTTTCAAATAATTTAATATTGGTCGACAAAACAACTGCTCGACCCTGGACGGCTTATACAAATAAAAACTAGTGCTCATCTAATTTCAACTTATTAAATAATTAAAGACCATTAAAATACTTTACTTATTAAATATAAATTGGAAAAAAAATATTTTTGGTAAAGCTGTACGAAGGGCAATAATGTTAAAATATAAGATTTAAACGACTTATGTTTAAATAGTTGTTAAAGAGACTGCTTCACGTTCTTTACGTGTAGACAAAATTTGTAAGAGACCTATTTGAAGAAAAACTGTATCGAATATAAAGTAAAAAAAAATACATTCACATAGTAAACGGTAGAATTTAGAATGTTTTATGACATTCATATATGTATCTCTTGGTTGGAATCGCGTATGTTTATAAAAGTATTAGACCGCAAAGCATCGGAATATATTAACCGGTACACAAACTACAATGCACTGATCCTATCACTGTACAGCCGACAATAAGTTAACGGTTTCCGAACGAGGTTGATCTGAACAGAATGTTATTAAAACAACATTATATAACATGTATGTGTGACATCGACTTTATTCGCAGCTTTCTTTATTATCTGTTTTGATATCTTTTGGCTGAATACGTCAATCATTCAATGAGTTATGACTTCATGAGTTTACAGTACAGATAAAAACAAACAATCAATCAATAACATATTCAACTTTGTACTGGCATTGTAAAAATTAAACTACATTTCTATTTAATTTTATTTTAAATAATGATTGAATAGTTTAAATATTTAATAAAAAATCACCAACATTTTCGGGATTACTTTTTAGTGTATTTTAATGTTTATGTATTGTTTTAAATTAAAATATTTCTCCAGGCTTCGTTGTTTACAACATAACATACAAGGGTACCCCGCGAGCGCAATGTTTCGTTCAATTATACGACAAACTAGGCAACCAAGTGACAGCGGCTAATGAGTGCGCTGGTCTACTGGAGATCGGGAACGCTAACTTCTGGTGGCCTTATCTGATGCACCCGGAACCAGGTTACCTCTATACTTTGAAGGTGTGACAACTATTATACATAAGACATTATAATAAAGATATTTTCTACGTCTTGATTCCGTTAATGCAAGCGGTGTTTTAAATCATTGATAACGAAAGTACCTATCTATTACATTCATGAAGAACATTCAAAATCATTTAAACAAACCACATTTTCAGACCTCATTAATAGGCTCGCTCGGTGAAACTATAGACACTTACAGTCTTAAAGTTGGCATTAGAACTGTCACGTGGACGAACACCTCAATCTACCTCAACGATAAGCCCATCTACCTCAGAGGGTTCGGGATGCACGAAGACTCAGACGTTAGTATAGACATATATCTACTACTGTGTACCAAAATTGAAGAATAAAAAATGTTCCATGGCCAAA
Organism: Danaus plexippus; assembly: GCF_018135715.1. NCBI lineage: Eukaryota > Metazoa > Arthropoda > Insecta > Lepidoptera > Nymphalidae > Danaus > Danaus plexippus. The sequence continues at coordinate 2,668,798 of NW_026869849.1, read as the reverse complement.
ACATTAAAGTATTTCATAATTTCAGTTGCGTGGTAAAGGTTGGGACCCGGTGTTGTGGGTGAAGAATTTCAACTTGATAAAGTGGACCGGCGGTAACGCATTCCGAACCTCGCACTATCCTTACGCCGAAGAAATATACCAGCTGGCCGACGAGCACGGCATCATGATCATTGACGAATGCCCCAGTGTCGATACCGAGTGAGTTTCATCTAAACTAAAACTATTTGCGCAAAATATAACATATATCTGTGCCCCTCAATGTAACTTTGTAACTACACAAGCATTTTCGGTATTAAAAGACCTAAACAAAGATCTCGCCACATTCGACCATAATGGAAACGCAAAACTAGGAAGGCCGACCCCAAATAATTGGTAAAACGGTCTTAGAAGACGAAGAATCATCGATGTTCGTAACTGACTAACTCACAGTATTAATAATAGATTGTTTTTTAAGCATTTTCACGGATTCACTGCTGGAGAAACACAAACAGTCCCTCACTGAGCTCATCAGACGTGATAAGAACCACGCCAGCGTCATCATGTGGTCCATCGCCAACGAGCCGCGGTCCGCTAACATCAGAGCCGACGCGTATTTCCAGTAAGAGTATAAAAAGTAATTTATTTTTTATTCTTATGAAAGTGTCTTTATAACATATTATTATTTCAGAAAAGTTGTTAAACATGTCAAATCAATGGATCTCTCTAGACCGGTCACTATAGCTATAGCTCAGAGCCATATCGCTGATAGATCGGTGAGTAGCCGTTATTCTCAAATTGATTAAAATATCATTTTTATTAATAGATCTTATTGTTTATCGAATCCACTCATATATTTAATTGAAAACTATAAAACAATATATTCATCACATCACATCATCATCATCATTCATCACCAGGGTCAACATCTAGATGTGATATCGTTCAACCGCTACAACGGCTGGTACTCTAACACCGGTTCGTTATTAAACATCGCCGCTAACGTCGCGGACGAGGCCACGGCCTTCAACATCAGATACAACAAACCCATCATCATGATGGAGTACGGAGCTGACACTATCGCTGGTCTCCATTTGGTAATTACCTTGAATTTATTAATTTATAACCTGCATAGTATATTCTGCCAACGTCACTTATAATTAAAAAGAGGTTGACAGCTTTCGGCCTTTTTTTTTAAATTAATGATATTCCATGAATTTTAATTAATTATATCATGACGATTCAGTTGTTTGGCTTGTATTTGGACGTCCTTTTAGTTTTTTTAATTTCCTATTATTTATAAACAGTCTCGGAGATAAACTGATGTGTCATGCCTAAATCGAGTAACCTGTCTATTAATTATTTAGACGTAAACAAAATTTCAAAAGTCTAAAAATTACAATAGTAATGTTGAAATGTGACGTTAAATCAGTTGCCAGAATACGTATGGTCTGAGGAGTACCAAGTATCGTTGATGTCGGAACACTTCAAGGCTTTCGATCGTCTGCGACAGGCGGGCTTCTTCGTGGGAGAGTTCATATGGAACTTCGCTGACTTTAAAACAGCTCAGAGTATGTATAGTTCGTTAAAGATCAATAAAAATCTAGTCCCTCGAGATATATATAGATACATATTCATTGTTTTGTTTTTTTTATAAACATATATATCTTTAAGTATAGAGAAAGTATTTACAAAAAAATGTTATTGATGATATATTATTAGATTATCACAGTTGAATATTTTGTTACCCGAACCATTTTATTCTACAAATAAACATACAACGTACACTATAAAAAGGTAGGATGAAGAGAATATCTAAATAATACAAACGTTTTTATGTGACAGCAATAACCCGAGTTGGCGGGAACAAGAAAGGTATATTCACACGTTCGCGCCAACCGAAAGCGTCCGCTCATCACCTCCGCGAGCGTTACCTCGCGCTCGCCGCCGCCGACACTAACTCGCCACCACCTGAATCACCGTACTACGTCAGCGACCATCTACCATTTAAACACGAAGAATTATAACATATACACAATATGTAAAAATGACCACCGACAAAACTGTTTACTTGTTTGATGTTTCAATCGAATTCTTTACCACAGTCTTATTATTGTCATTGTAATTTACACAGATTAAAAATATTTTGTTCGATATCGCGGTGCCATAGTATACTTATCGACTTGATACCAAAAAGGATTTATTTGTCCGATTTTATTGTTACTTTAAAATCAAATTCCAACCGATCTAATTTTGATATCGACTAATCTTGAGTAAATAGAATAGACTTAATGTGTGAAGAGATATAATTTTAAAAAATAATTTTAATTAATAACGACATAATTTATAACTGTTGTATTTTTAGACATAATGTTACGTTATATTATTATGTGAATTTAATATAAATATATTTATGTGATGTTTATAAATCTTTATAGCTTATTAAAGTACAAGAAATACTTTTATTTGTTTATTGTTAATCTCTACCTTATTTCATTCCATATTAAATTATATATATATACACTATACAAAAAAAGATAGAATGATAATTCATATATCCAAGTATGTGACCATCGGGTGTTAGCGTGACCAGTAACTTAAACAATTAAAACATGGATACATTCGTTAGAGTGATGTATTTAATTCAAGGATTAATACTTAATTTAAAAAAGATACATTACTAGTGACATCTTCACAATGTTTCTTAAAAACTTCGAATGACAGTAATCATTGAATTAGGACTCGTATAATGCAGTGATATATGGCCCATAATTTTCTCATTGTCTGTAATAATTTTGCAAAAAATCTCTTTATAGGAACTTTCGTTAAGTTACAACTTATCTATACAAAATAAAACAAATCGTCTTTAACCATTAAACATTTTATATCATTTCATATGTTTTTGCTATAATCGACGTTTTCCTTCACGGTTCGTTTGTTCGCCATTGAAAATTATTAGCAAAAGTAACTCCAGACGTAATTGCTTATAAATATTAAATAGACATATAAATATGATTAATTATATGATTTGTCCTTCCACACTTATTTTGAAGAAATTAAAGCATTGTTTTAACATACTCAAAATAAGTTCTCTAAATTCGACCGCTAGATAATTGTTTTTTTTTTTATTTTATTTCATTGTTTAGGTCAGTAATACTATGTTAGTACATGTAGACTTTAAAATACCTTTAAAATGTATTCCTTTTAAATAAGTATGTTTTTAGAAAGTTTAGTATTCATAAAAAAATTTAAGTGAAAACATTTACTGAAAAGAATCTTAAATCAAAACATATATAGACGATTTCATTATTTTTTTGTGATCCAAAAAGAATGAATTAATTTTAATTATGTTTATTTGGAACTATGTCTGAAGTATGTATAAACAAACAGAAAAGATTCTTTAAATTTATTAATATTCATCGAAGTGATAACGTATGTACATACAAAAAACACGTCGCTGAATTGAATCTCCTCCTTTTTTAAAATGGTAAAAAATTTACATAAGAAGTCTACTTCACAATATATAAAAACCGATTCACGATAAATTCGGTGCGTCTGTAGACAAGTTTTATATAATTATGTCAATATTTTTACTTTGTTAACAATGGTAATACCTATATGAGAATCTAGAATCCAAAATTTTCTTTGGTCTTAAATAAAACGATCTGCAATATTCTTTTTATATTAAGGGGAAAATTCTTTGATGATGTGTCTCCATTACTTAATACCGAAAATCTTTATAATATATATTTCACCGCTCGGAAAGCCCAGTTATGTTGTTTTGTTCAATTTAATAATAATGACGCAAAAAATAAAATGTTTTATAAGATAAAATAAGCGATTCATATCATTAAAAATTATAAAGTAATTTATCCGTTTTAATTTGCAGTTAGATAATTTTAAATGAATGAAAATAAAGAAAAAAAAGATAACGATAACAGACATAGCGGTTATTAAAAATATTTTTATAAATTAAACACCAAGAGTGCAATACCCGAAAATTGTATTGAAGGTGTTTGACCTGAAGTCCTTATTTCTTTAAGATAATATATTGACATTTCAAAGAAAAGGCAATATTTAATTTTAGAGTACATAAAATTACACACAAGAAAACATATATTAATAAATTCGGTGTTTAAAAAAAACTAGTATATAATACTCGTTAGTTTTATAATTTCATGATCTAAGATTCACATTTTATTATTTTGCTTATGTCCTCTAAAGCGCGCATTCTATAATTTGTAAACTAAATAGAGAATAATAGTGAATCAAAAATTAAGATTTTACTTACAGAACCATCCTTTAAAATTTAAATACTACGACAAATTTTGATGTTGGCACCCTCTTGATAATTGTCAAGATAAATGTCAGGTTATTATGTGACATGTGTCAAACGTGATAACTTTAATGTTTATAGACATAACCTTTAACGAAAACAAAGTTAAAATTTTTGAGTAACCTAGTTTTTGTCCTATTTGAAAAAAAACTTTTAGATGACGTTTAATAAACATTAAAAATACAAATGGATTGTATACATTGCGGTGAACAATCGAAATATAAATGTCCTATTTGTCGTCAACCATAGTAAGTATTACACACGTTCTTTTTAAATATATTTGGTTTTATTCATAAAATGTGTGTTACATAGTTGTTCAGTTGCTTGCTGTAAGCTGCACAAAGAGAGTAAATGTGAGCCACCTATTCAACAACCTCAAATTACACAAGAATATTCAAAACCATATGCGTTTCCAACTGAAAATACTGTACCGTTAGAAAAATTGAAGTTATTGGGTATGTATTACTAAAAGATTAGATTAGTTTGAAAATCAACTATTAAAAAATATAACGAATCTCTTAAATACATATTTTTTTCAGAACAATCAAAAGAATTAAAAAAATGTCTTGAAAATCCACATGTGAGGGAAATACTAACATTACTAGACAAATCTACATATCCAGATGTACTGATTGATGAATACATGCAAGAACCAATATTTACAGAATTTGTTGATGCATGCTTGAAAGTTGTCCAAACAGAAGAATAAAAATTTAATACTCATATTGAATTTTTTTTAATTATGCCTTGGAAATGACCTTTTAGTACAAGTTGTTGTTCAATTATAACCATTCAACCTTGTTAAGATATCCCAAGAAACATTAATTATACATGGAATTGGGTGTAAATGTAAAAAACAACAGTATCAGATATAAAATTTAAATGTAATTTAATTATTGAAGAATTTGTTTATTTATTCCCACTATTATATGGACAACTTACAATTTGTACATTAAAAAAAAATTGTGTGAATAATAATGACAAGATGGCTTCATAAGTAACTCGAGGAAATATAGAATTGCTGCCAAATTAAAAAGATAAATAATGAAAGATACCTAAATCTTGGTTTTGTTGGTGAATCTAAATGCTATAACTTATTGATAATATTTCAGGGTCTTGTACTTATCATGATCCTAAAAACTTAATTACAATTGATCGATATTTGAATGAGGTGTTTGTTGAACTATCTAGAAGTGTCACACCTCGTCTGCCCGTGATCGCGGTTGCTGCAAAGTAACTGAAACGTCGGGAGTATGCAGTTTTTAAAAATAAAATACTCGTAGCAATACGAAAATATTAGTTTCATTTAAATGAATACTCGCGAGTCTTAGATCTCATTGTCACCATATTATGCCAAATAAATCTATTCTAATAACAGGATATTTACACCACTTATTATAATATGTAGAAAAATTTGTTGGTACCCAATTTATTTAAAGCAGTTATATGCCTTCTCTACACTATCGTATAAATGAGATGTTAGTTATTACTTTTTTTATTTTCCAAGCTTAAAACTATCTCACCAAACTTATCTTTTTCAGTCACATCAACCCTCATGGTCATCGACAGCCGGACGTATTATATTCAATCTTCATTAATATTCTTTTATCATTAAAGTACATTTTTCAAGACCATAATAGCTACTAAAATTGTTTACCTATCTGCTCTCTGGAAGTGGTTTAAATCAATCTGAACAAAAACAATATATTTATGAAAATATTTTTTTGATTTAATAAAAAAAAAATAGTAATTACATTTACTTCAACAGTCTCATTCATATATTCGACAGTGCCATCAATAAGAGGTTTTCGAGTGCCTCAGATTTTTTCTTTTCTTCATCCAGTTGTCTTTCAAGTTCAGATACAGCGTCGTGGCAGGAATTCAATATGTGTATACTTTGATCTGCCGTCTGTATATTGTCTTCGACCAGAGAGCATTCTTTGTCTTCCAACATCAGCTGTTCCACTGCACCAGAAGCTATTTTGCGACGTTTTGCTCGTATATAATAGTCCAAATCGTCTTCACAATCTAAAGCTCTATGTTTAGTTCCAGCGTAAACATCCACCTCTAACAAAAAGTTTGTATTTCTGTATTCATCCAAGGCAGGTTTTAAATAAACAGCCAATCTATTATCAAAATTGTCGAGACTATTAATTTTTTCATACACAATAACATTTAAAACATCGACCAGATTGAGCTGGTCTAAATGATTATCAGATATTTCATGAGGCATATCAAAATCACATAACTCTTGTGGTATGAGAGCAACTACTTTGCACATAACGTCCTCAGGATTGGAAAACCAGCCAATTTGCTTGCAGTATTTACCAATTTGTTCTTGCATATTTAAAATGGTTTTTGGTAGAAATTGTGAAGATGGATCTGGAAGTTTTAATTTGTGCATCAACCTCCTTATAAAACTTGTATTATCTGTTTGTTTTGCACTGCTCGGTATGAATTCAAATGGTTTAGGATATGGGGATGAGCTGTCTAAATACTTGACAAATTCTAAAGGAAACGAGGGATAATTGAATAGGTCTTCGTTGGTTATAACATGACATAACTCGTCAACGGCTGTGTTGTAACAGGCAACGAGTTTTTGTAAATCTTTAAGTACGTAATTAGTCCTTTCATTCTTATCCGATTTCAACCTAGCCCATATATCATTACCAAGATATCTTTGACAGATAGACTTGAGATAGTCTATCTCAAGAGGTGGAGGCTTGGGGTAGTTTCTGGATAGCCACTTTAGAGCGCTTTTAGTACAAGAGTCAATTGATCTGTCCACATTCACAGAATCCACATAAAAGAGTTTATATGCTGATATGACATTATTATTCTGCCATAATGTTAATTTTTCTTCTAGACATCTCCTGTCCGTAATAGCTTTATTTGGCATAATGACTGCTATGGGAATTATTTGATATTGATGCTTCTGTTTCAGTATTAGCTCGATAATTGCGTCAGTGTTGCCATCATTTTCTGTAACGTAGACCAATATACCATTGGCGCCACTTAAAGCTTCGTTTGACTCGTGTAAGCTGTCTTTATTTAATAAGCTTATAGATATCGCGAAATCCATCAATTTATTCCACGATTCTTTTTCCACGTGAATCAAACAATCACTTATATCATGCCGTCTGCCGTCGCCAAAGACCTCTCGAATCCATTTTCTAACATTTATTTTTCTATGTAAGTAATCATTAGCTCCAGGTGACACTAATAGAGCTTTCCAAAAGAAACACTTGTCGTAGGGATATTCTATTTGTTTCATACGTTTTATAAGAGGCGATCTTATTATATCCAGAATATTATATGGCTTCGGACTAGGGAGTTGTTTCAATTCACCAACAAATTTATATCCTCTGTGAATAGCATTCATATTATCCAGGGCCGATTTCTCCGATCTCCTTTTCAATAACCTAGCTTCTTGTAACGGACTCCTATCTGGCAACCACAATGGCGTATCGTCTAGAAGACTACGTCGCTTGAAATTTCTAATAAAATGTTTACGCCAAATATAATACCACTTCTTCATAATCCTCTTGGTTCTAAATATTTCAGCTTTTAATTCTGAAGTACATATTTCATTGAGCAATTCCATACTTATATTTTCATTAAAATCGCGTGCGTGTGATAGCAACTTGTTAAAGTCATCCACTTCCTCCTTCAAAATACTTCTGACTGTTTCTTCTTCTATTTCATCAACCAGTTCTTCTATGAGCTCTCGAGATTCCTTTTCAACTCTTTCCTTGAATTTTCTCTCTTTTTCTTCTGCAATTCTTTTAAGTTCAAGCCGTTTTTGTTCTTCAATTTTCTTTTTTAACTCTTCTTGTTTCTTTGCCTCTTCCTTTTTCTTTATTTCTTCTAATTTCTTGGCTTCTTCCATTCTTCTTTGTTCTTCCCTTTTCCGTTCCTCCTCCTTTCTTTGTAAAGCAAGTTTCTCAGCTTCTAACCGCTTTATCTCTTCTTGCCTTTTCAATTCATCTTGCCTCTTCATTTCCTCTTCTCTCATCTTTTGTTTCATGTCTTCCTCAAGTTTCTCAGTGTTCTCTTGATTGGGATCAAAATCATAAACATCAGTCTGTGGTACTTTCACAGAATTGAATATATTATCGGCAACTGTCTGAGCTTTATTTTTACTTTGAAATATTGTGAATTTGTTGCTTGGAAATGACGGTTGGTTTGCACTTTTGAATAAGCTTCCTGGTGACGTTGCAATTGATTGATCGCCATTAGAATAAGGAACGGGATTTGCATTGTTATTACCCAATTTGAAAGTAGTTTTTGCTGTGGTCTCATTGCTGCCTGAGCCAAAAATGCTCGAAACTTGTCCCGGATTACTGGGTTTATCTTGCAATGGCTTAGAAAAAATATTAGCACTTTTATCGTTGCCTTCTTGCGCCTTTCCAAATACATTTGGCCTAGCCGTTGAGAAAATATTCTTTGGATCTGTTTGTGAAAATAATGTGCTTTTTGTAAATATATTACCACTCGTGGCTTCGTTCTTGTTTGTTTGTTGTCCAAACATAGAATTACTGGCTGGTTTCTTAAAAACATCACTCGATTCAGAAGGTTTAAATGCACTTTTAGCAACTTCAAAGACATTTTTGCTATGGTTCGCTGACGCGAATACGTTCGGCTTCGGTAAGTCTGCGTTATATTTATCGTTTTCGTGACGCGAAAACAAATTCGATGCTAACTTAGATTGGTACACATTTGTTTCAATCTTCTGAGGCTTGGAGAAAGTAAATATGTTCTTTGGACTATCTAACACCTTTTCCGGTGAGTTGGCAATTACTTCTGTTGGTGCTACCGGAATAGGCGGTTGGAAGGAAAATTTATTGATATTTGAATTTATCTCAACGGTAGGTTTAGCAAACACGGTTTCTCGTCTAGGACTGTCGTCTTGTTTGACAAATAAAGTCTTCCTTGGCTCAATCTTCTGTGACACCGCAAGTATTCTACCTTCTTGCGAGAGTTTTTGCATCTCCAGTTTTAGGCCTTGGACATCTTTTTCGCTATCGTTTATGGTATTGTATCCTAAATCTTCTGCCAATAAAGAAATTTCTTTCAATCTCCCATCAATACCGAAGCTAGAGTAAAGAGGTACGTTTTCAAAATCATATCTAGGCATTTGACCTCCAGATATAATTTCACCGACCGTATTTTGCCTCTTCGACTCTATCAGATTTATAGCTCTTGATAACGGATATGGATCGCTGTCTTCGATGAATTGATTTCTGTTCAGTATTATTGTTAATTCTTCTTCATTTTTCGCGAACCGCAGGCCATAATGATTTATGAATGACTTCATGCTCTCTATAGATTCAAAAGCTAGAATATTCATCATATCCTCCGCTGGATATCGAGCACCACCTCTGGGTGCGTACGCTTTCACAATTCTAGCTAAGGCTCTAGCTCTGACGTCATTGAAATACCTCAATAGAATACACGCTTGAAGGTATGTCGCCTTCTCTTGAATGAGACGAAAGAATCTCACATAATTATTATTATCAAGAGCAGCGTATATTTGTAGAGCGAAAGTTATCGATTCAGATTTCTGGATCTCGTATGGTAGCTGTTTTATCTGAAAGGAAGACAAAAAAATAATTAAAAAGTATGTATTAAATTTTGCATACCATATACTAAATTATTTAGCATGTAACACGCACTTCCCACCAAAAATTGGCGTCACCGAGATTCAATAAAGCGATATATCCTCTAAATTCAGCCTCATTAGGTTTAGATTCAGCGCTGACGTCCGCATACATATGTTTTAATGTTTGCAGACATTTTGTCAGATTGTCCGTGTTCAGCTTCTGGTCAAACTGAGTGTGTTCTAAGTCAGCCAGTCTAGCCGCACAGTGCGCGTGGAAGCGAGCGCAGATCTCCACCATTTTGATTGATTCTGAAACCATTTTTTAATCATTTCATATAGCCGCATACCAAAACTGAAAGCCTTAAACATTTTAATACTCGATTCGCTACTTAGTACTGGACTCTGCATATTTACCAGCGCAACACAAAGCTTGCTGCGTGATGTCCTTACGAATTCCACGAAATCTATCCCACATGAAATGGAACCAGTCAGCTAGGGTCACCTTAAGAATTGTAATTATTAAAAAAAATTAATTATACTGTATTAAATAGCAAGTTGAATGACCATAACAAGGGATAGATATTTAAAACTTTGATGTTGATACAGAATTAAACATATATCGCATCATATGCAGTTAGTTTTGTATATTCAACTTAATACAATTTATGAAAACTTTCAGACAAGATATTACATACATATACCGTAAGTAATATTTTTAAATTCTTGACAAAAAAAAACAAAACAGTGCAATGGTAGACATAATGTTTAGTCCATTATATGTTAGAAATTATTCTATCATATAAAAATGTGATCATTTGTTAACCCAACACTGACAATTCAAAAAGTTCATACATAACTTAAGATAGTCTATCGAATACTATTTCCAATATAAAAAATGACATATTTTGTCAAAGTATGTACCTGTCTATTAGTGTCGGCGATTTCATGTAGCAAGTATGAACAAGTTCTCATGAGAACCCTGGCTGGTCTGAGTTCATAGCACATAGGAATCTCTTGGTCAGCTGAACTGCGACTGTACTGTTTAACTGCACGCCAGGGCTCCAATAGACCATCTGAGCCCGGTATCGTCTCCAATGTCATCAACTGTAAATGATTTTAAGTAATAAAATGATTATGCCTTATATAGTAATGATTTTAACATATTTGTATTATAAGAGACATTGTTCTACAAAACATACATCCATAAAAAATCATAAACATTAATACTTTATAGTAATGTTGTACAGTTATAAATGCTCTGGTTGTCATGGCCGATTGTATTATGTTACTATTATAATAACAGTTGAGGTTTATTCACCTGATGTTCAGACTGTCGATGCAACAGTTCTTTCTCCGGACACATATCAGGACATGTTCCAATAGTCGCTCCACCAACCTTCACTCTTGAACCAGCACCGCCCCATGCTCTTAAAATCCTAATAAATACATTTTAATGACATCAATAGTGCTCAAACTGTTAGCTTCATATTAGCTGGTAAGGTTATTGTAACTCCCATGATTATTATTATTTTTTAACAGATCTCGACTTGATCTCATCAATAGTTGTAAGTTCTTGCTTAAATCAAGACATTTAAACAGATTTACTATTAATCTTTGTAATTTTACCTATCTCTTGCATCCAATGTCCTCCACTTCTCATCAGGGGTGATGGAAACTCTGGATCTTAGCTTGTCTAATTCCATGGCCGCTTCACGATTGCTCAGAGTGGTGGCCGTTATAACTATCGGAGCTTCAGCATTAGCTGGTTGGTTCCTGCAATGAGTTATCTGTTATCTATCTTATTCTATATGGTAGCATTTATATATTTTTATAGCACCCAATATAATAATATCTTTTTGGTTATTTTTGAAGTAATCACCATATAATGTAGAATTATATCCATGACTTACATTATGGTGGGTTTTGTGCGTTTAGGTGCTATTGGATTTTTCTTCTTCATCGGTGGAGCCATCGCTCTGGCCTTTGATATGACTATGCCAGGTCCCATGCCTGGTACTGTAATATAAATTTTATTGACACTGAACATACTAAGATAAAATCAGATTTTATACATTTATTTGATAACAATTTTCGCTGAACAACTATTAATACGATGAGTTTCTCATAGCATAAACATGTTTTGGTTATACACTGTTCTTCCATAAACATCTATTGACATAACAAAACTGCTTGTACGAACCTCCTTTAATATATTAATATAAGTAATTCATATGGGGCTTATCACTCACATTTCTTCCTGGGTACTTTGTAAGTCTCTATACCACTCATAGCATTTAATTCCTGTTCTACTTCAGGATCCGGAACCCAATCAGGGTCTTCATCTTTTGAACTTTTCCGTCTCCTAAAGTGAATAAATAAAATAACTATATATAGAAAACCTATTGCATTATTTTATAATGAATGAAAATTCTCAAGATATATAGATATACAATTATTTCTTTTATTAATCACAGTTATTTAAACAGCTTCAAATCTATGGATAAAATATTAATTTAATTTGTATGAACCACTGAGATAATATTAAAAACTTCATAAACTTCAAAATCTAGGTAGATAGGAGATGAGCTAAAATACTAACACTCTAGGCTTTGATCGTGTGACATCAAACATAAAACCATCAAAAGCACCAGCATTGAGGACAGCTCTCTCTGCAGCACCAGGGTGGTCATATTCTATAACACACATATGCTTCTTGGGCAGCAGTCTAATTCTCTGTACTCGGCCAAACTTACAAAAATGCTTTTCAGCAATCTTGGCTTCGAATAAACAGTCAGGAACGTTAGAACATCTATAACGAAGACCAAAATTACTCGGTTAATGAACACTTGGTGCATCGATTAGCAAAAGTATGAAATGAACTTACGTGATGGATGTCCTATTATTGACCTTATCTAAAATGGATCCTCTTAATTTCTTCTGTGGACTATTATCCATGTTTACAAAATTAAGAGATTTATAACCTAACAATCTTTTATGTCGTGTATATTAATAAAATAAATAATCAACTTGGGGAAAGTAACGTAATTTACATTTGAAATATTTAGTTTCATTAAAAAGAATAATTTCTAAACAAATAAGCCACACAGATAACTGAGAAATGACAATTTTTGTGGACGTAAAGCGGTTAGTTGTGAGACCTGTCAGTTGATTTTAATTTCGTTTTTTGACATTTATTAAAACAGAGTACAAATTTTAAAACAGTATATACATATATGGGTATTCCAAACACTTTTGTAAAGATTGAAACTTTATTAAAAAAATATTACACCTATATTCTTTAGCCTCAAAAATTTAAACCACAGATAAAACTCGAAAATGACTTCAAAAAAATCCTATATTTTATAAATCCAACATCAATTATTATATGTGTTATAAAAAACTGGAAAAATGGATTAGAATATTGATTTTAAAATATATTATACTAAATATTTTTATACCATAAAATTTTTTTACAAGTATAAGCTGTAAATTACAATTTAAATGCTTATTACTTGAATCATGACGCAAAAAGGGCTGAACAGATTTGGTAAAAATCAACAAACAGATACACCATGACCCGGATTACGTCATAAGTATGAATCGTTTAAGTTGAATTTTATCTCTTAGTGGGGCATATATTTATATGTCAAAACAGATTGTTTTATTTTTATTTATACATCTAAAGTCCCTTAATAAGACATAATATTAAGATTTTCAATAGTCAAATTATGTAAAAAGTCCTATGTATAGGGTTTTCCATTAAGGGCGCTTGATCGTGCAGAACTTCCATCGTAGCGTGTGCTGTGTGGCACGTAGCGCCGTCCTGTTGAAACCACATGTTGTCCAGATCCATATTCTCGATTTCAGGCCAAAAGAAGTTGGTTATCATCGACCGGTATCGCTCACCATTGACGGTGACGGCCACACCATTATCGTTTTCGAAAAAATACGGACCAATCACGCCTCCGGCCCAAAATCCGCACCAAACAGTCACTTTCTGCGGGTGCATTGCCACTTGGTGAACCTCGTGTGGATTGGTCTCGTCCCAAATACGGCAATTTTGCTTGTTGACATAGCCATTCATCCAAAAATGCGCCTCGTCGCTGAAGATGATTTTTTTGCTAAAATCGGCGTCAACTTCCAACTGCTCTAATGCCCAGTCAGCGAACACACGGCGCTGTCTATGGTCATTAACCTTGAGCTCTTGGGTCAGCTGGATCTTGTACGGGTGCAGGCTCAAGTCACAACGCAAAATTCGCCAAGTTGTCGTCTGCGAAAGGCCGAGTTCCTGTGCGCGACGCGGAATTGACTGCCGCGGGTTTTCGAGGACACTGTCGCGCACAGCGGCGATATTCTCGGCAGATCTCGCGTTACGTTGACGCACGGGAACCGGCTGATTGTTAACTGACCCGGTTGACTCGAATTTGTCCACCAATCGACGGATAGTCGACTCGGCAGGACGATCATCGCGACCGTAAAACGGGCGAAGTGCGCGGAACGTTGCTCGAACTGAAGACCCATTTTCATAAAACAATTTTATGATTTGCACGTGCTGCTCGACACTGTAACCTGCCATGTTGGTTTGGGAGGACGGAATGAATATAACACACTGCATTTGACAGCTGTCACTCAAACAACATGGCCGCAATCAGCTGTTGAGGTTCAAGCGTCCCTATTGGAAAACCCCTTACTTTAAGGTTAAGGGCTACTTCTATAATTCTATCTCAAAACCAGATAATTTTAAATAACTTAATTAAAAAGTTTCAATAGACTTTCACCTCTTTATTCATATTCACCGAGATGATCATTTATAAAAATCTTAAATTCCATTTCCATGAATAAATATATTTGTGCCTTAACAAATTTAAAATCAATGTAACATTGACTTCGCATTCATATTATTTGTATGTGGTTGTCAAGGCCACAATAATTTTGTTTCTTCGCCCGTTTGAGATAGAAAGCGTAACAAATAAACTGACATTTAATTTTTAAATGGCATTAGTCATTAAAACCTTCACGGTGTGTTTGTTAAAAAATATCTTGACTACACTAATATTACGTAAAAGTAATGTTTTATCTCATTATTCGTAAGAATAAAAATTGCTTTTATTATTTTAGAGTTGAATAGAATTTATAATTCTGAGTTTGCTGTCGATGATCATGTAATGATATGGGAAGTTCCCGGATATAGCTGTCGCTTTCGAATACAGATCTATTAATGAACTGATTCACGCATGACACATTCACAGATTATATTATTTGACAATATTGGAAGCCTTAATCATATGTAAATATATTAATGTCCTTTAAGTTTTTTGACATTATTTATTTGAAAAATAACTTGGTATACTTTTTATTTTGTATTAATTTAAAAAATAAAAATAATTGGAACCGAACGTATATTTAATTTAAAAATCCTGTTTTTCATATATTTTTGTATTTTTTAGAAGTCTGGAACATTTAAATTCTATAAACAAATTAACAAAATAACATTTATGGTGGTAAAGCCTAGCTGTGGTCAAATTGCTGCAGCTCGAACATGGGTTGTCTCAACCGGGAAAGTACCACCTTCTCACAGAAGATCGGCGTGAAGCAGTCTTTAATGGCTACTTTTTATCCGATGAGTTTTAACGGTTACCATTTTTCCTACCCTTTCCCTTTTCCCTTTTACCCAGCTTTCCTCTCTCTCTTCCCCAAGCAAGGCTGGCAACGCATCTGCAAAATAATTTTGCAGATGTCCATGGGCGACGGCGCTACCTCCATCAGGTAGGCCGTCTGCTCGTTTTATCCCCTTTATCATTAAAAAAAAAAAACAATTGATTTAAGAAATATTACGAACGAACAGATACAATCTCTTAAAAAAACGTTTTGATTATTATGTATAATAATTTTCAAAACGGTCCTTTGTGAGACTTTGGTATTGTATAAAAGTTTAAAAACATTTTGCTTACATATATTTATATGTTATTTATAAGACAGCGAAATATAATAACAATTTATTTTAAATTTTACTTACTTACATGAATATTTTAATAGTTTGTTTTCATTTATAGGTAGCTTAATATATTATTAACTGTGTATGGGGTGTATGGAAATATCGTGTATGGGTGTATAGGATAACCCTTAAAGGTAGCATAAAAGTTTTATTAAATAAACATGGAACATAAACATGGCTGCTATTAGCAATTTTCAATTTATATTCTCATTTCGTGAATGTTTGAAGAATCAAATCAAATACGATATAATAAACATATGAAGTAAAATAAGAATTATAAAACTCTACAACCATACAAATACAATTAATTATTATTAGAGCACGGACATATTGTGAACTTTTAATATCATCTTAATATATAATAATAATCATTATATCAATAATATAAAACAGAATACAATACAATTCTGTAACAGAAAATTAGTTACATCAGAGTATGCAGGGGCTAGGTGATGAGGTGAATCAGTGATGACGTCACGACAATAAATTCGGGTGTCGCATTCCGGGCGGTTATATAAAAGAAAGTGGTCCGGCCGCGAGGCGACCTTGCGCGGTGAAAGGCGTGCCGCAAGTGGTACAGCCGGAACTCGATCTTCCCACGGACCTCTGGTTGTTCCGTTATGATCAACTTTCGGTAACCGGTCGCTTGTTGGCAAAAAAAATGCAGTATTGGAACAACGCCAGCGATGTGGACATTAAAAAATATATGAATATATTACCTTGGAATTATCTGGAAGCGATCGCAAAGTAACTTTGTTGAAGGTTTCAAATTGATGAAATTAGAAATGTTTTTTGCGGTTTTAGATTTATAGAGTTATTGTTATTCCAGGAGGACGAAAAACGAAAGTTTAACTGAATTCAATAAGTCTCAATTATTCTATTACTTTTAATTATTTAATCCGAATACGAATTATATATATTTTGGTATATCTGTATGACGATGTAGCACTGCCATCAGTGCCTGATTTATCCCCGATGACGCGACCTCGATAGCTAATAAATGTAACACTATTTCTATCTGACAAAAACGTGCCTACGCTTGTTAAAATATCCATTACAAACTTGTTACATAGTTTATTAATATCCGCTTTTTCAAAGTTTTGAATAAAATTTAACATTCATCTTACGTCAATTCATAAATATTTTTTTATATAATTCTTATTTTAGTTTGACATAAAACCAAATTAAAAACTATAATTAGGCACTAATAAGTTATCACAGCCTCCATTAAGAATATAGTATGAGATTTCGGTAAACGTTAATTAGAAAGTTACAACTGCATGGAGTTTTATATTAAGAATCTCTATACAAAGCACGGAAAAAAATTACGTAAATGAAAGAAACGATGACAGAAGCTTTTATTGTGAGTGTGAGAGAGATGTAAGATGGTTACGGAACGGTGGCCTAGAATTTAGACAATTTCCGACTGCCACGAGCCGACGGGAACGTCTTAGCAACAGAGCAAGTTTACTTGCAGTGGAAGGACGCCCTGTCGTTCACACGACGACGGTTCATGTATATTATAAGCATCCGATAGTTTAAATGCACGACACGATTACATTATTCTATCATTTATAACATAATATATAAATACTTTCTAAATATAACTCGTATACATAATACAGGAGATTAATAATGAAGTATATAGAGTGGTCCACCTGCATTAGTTTCGCGGGCATCGGACAATAGACGGCGGCGCGTGCTCGGTTGTCGGCCGCGAACCCGGATGCGGCTGTGTGACGTAACTCAGACTTGGCCCCCCACGCCCCGCGCCCCTCGACCGTCACCCCTCACCCCACGCCCCTCGGAACATGCACCTCGTCGCGTCTGGCCGGTCGTCTGTGCCGTCTTTGATCTCAATGTTGCCCTGTTACTGTTCGAATTTATTAATTAGTACCTTATAGGCCATGCCCAGTAATAGATGATTATAATATGACAGAAAAGTTATTAACCTCGAAAGATATAGTTTTGACAATTGAACGGAACTTTTAAGCAATCATCCAAATTTATATAATCTGTAATATCTGAAAGTCATAAACTATACAATTTTTGAGTCGCAAACAATTTAAGACGTATAATTAATTTCTACCTAGTTTTTAATTTAATGCTAATTAGTGAAATAAAATAATTACTGCATTTTTTAAATCGTGTAATAACGTTATATACTTGTCACGGTCGAAAGCAAAGAAAGATTTAATTTTATGACTGTGCGTTTCTTAACAAATTGCAATTAACATGTTTACTATTGGACATGTTTTATCCACTGAAAATAGTTATTGATTATTAAAAACCGTCTCTTGGATTTTCACAGTTAGCTGTTATTACAATATATACAAATTAAATTACATGTAAAAGATAATGTTTGTAAAATTTTCATTGCGATGATTCATAAAGACAAATATTCTCCGTAATCAGTTGTATGTGAAGTGTTTTTTAACATTAGAGAACTATGTTTATATTTATAGGCATATTTTATTATAACATAAATATTAAATATATTTAGTACACGTTTAGTGTATTAACATTTTCGAAAGTTTCGTTCTGATGACTACAATAAAGTTTAGAGATCAGTAAAATAACCTTGTTAGTAGTGAGCAATGAAATGAGTACATCACTGACTCATTGCTGCACAACAAAATATCTCTTTTCAAAATTATATCTTAATCTCTATAAACATAAGTACTAAATTAATTTGCCGTCCTTTGTCATTTTGTAAATTTCATTATAATAGAGATTATTAAATTTAATTACAGATAAAAATATATATTCGCGAAAAACAGTAGACATGTCAACGGTAATGTCATAAAAAAAATATTTTTTCATACATTTTATTCACATTCAAATTTAGAATAAAAATGAATATATATAATAATAAGAGTTAGGTGAAACGTACAAATGTTTCGAAAGTTAGATCCAATTAAAGTGTGTCGTGTCGGCGAGTGATGAAACTTGCGATAGAGCTTCGCGTCTCGTACCGATGTCCAATGGCGAATCTGCTTACATATTAAAGAAGGAGAACCGACGGCATTCCTCAAGGCCGGTCATTCATACCGAAATATATATATATATATATTAGTGTTGTTTTAGTTTTATTTTCTTCTTTCACACTATTTAATTATCAATGATAAAAACTGTACAGCAATTTCTTCATTAAAGACTTCATTGATTTAAGGAAATCTGATATTGCGTTATCGATTTATCGATTCTAATAATGTGTTATCGATTATTTTTATTTCAAACAATGATCAACTTATTCTTATCACTTTAATATAAGCTAACGATGTAGTAGCCACACTGCAATACATAAATAATATCTAAATGGCTATATTATATGACATTAAGAATTTTGTATATAACTAAATTAATACTGGCAAAAACGAGTTTTTTTTAAATATTCAAACAAAATCCATACTAAAATTATTTTAATACTTTTTTTTTGTGTTAGAAACGACAAATCATCGTAAGTAGACGGTAAGAAATTCTCTGAACTTTAAACTTTTGCCAGGTTTTCTTTGTAAATTGAAAACTAAAAAGCAGGAATGCTGAGAGCGGGTTTACGAACGAACGTTCCTTTATGAGCTTGGTGCTTCGGCGTTAGATTCATTGTGAGATTAGGGTTGCCATTGCCAAGAATGGTAGCGGGAAATTCGTGATTATTACCTCGCAACTGAAATTGGTTGTGGCATTCAAAGGGTGTCAACAATTCACTTCATTAAATTCATTAGTTACACAATAAATACATATAATGTATTAACTATATAGTCAATAAATAAAAATATAGCAATATATCTTCTGAGGTGGAAATCGTTTTATCTGACTATTAAAATTTTGCTTGGTCTGTTCACTAAATTTCTATTAAAGATTTAATTAAAGTAATAATACTGTAATGTGTCAATAAAGACGGACTGTTTGGTTTAGACTTTAGACACGCTAGCCCTGTTACGACCCGCGATGGCATTAGCAACAACGGTATTCGACTAAGGGCGGGCCCTGAATGCCGCTTGACTAGTTTCTCCTTTGCAAACGGAATGTCACTCACATTAGATATATATTTAATTGAGGATGATATCTGTTATCATTATTTTGTAGTCCCGTTTAAACAGAATAAGTAAAAGGTCAAAGATATATACGTTTTGGAGGGAAAATAGAGTTCCAACAGAATTAAGAACGTGCAAAATAACTTGTAATGACGTTTGCAAATTCTGACATATTGACGTAAGAGAAGTTAAATAATGTTAGTGATATTTGATAATTTTAAGCGAGATTTGTTAACGTTTTTTGTAAACATTAAGGCAAGTCATTATTTTAATTTTTTTAGCTAACTAGAAAAAATGTAAGTGACTACTGTTATAAAAATAAATTATTTTCAAGGAAATGTAGTGTTAGACTCCGACACAGACTTTATTTGTGCCTCAAAGGTTTTATGAACAGGCGGCATGCGTGGGATTGTATGAATAACCATACTTTACATTGTAATATAAGTAAACGCTTACTTATTAACCTGTAGATCTAGACGGAAATCAAAACATTAAGGAATGAACTAAAAATATTAGTAGTATATACATTGTGTATTTAAATCCAGCTTTCAGTATTATCAGACACAATTTTTTTATATGACGTTATGATCTCGTGTGTTTATTTCTCAAATTGCCACGCGGTAATAGTGTCGGAGAAGAAGACATAATGCGCGCTCTCCGTGACGGACCCAACATGGCGGAGTCGCGGTTTGGAGGTCATTCACCCGCACCCGCTTCAAACACGGCCCGCATGGACACGTATACTGACAGAAATTAGATATAGAAAATATTCGACTAAATACGTAATATTAAAGTTTCATAGTCATCTGTTAAGTCCTATTTCGTAATTTAAATATTTTGATATGATTAAACAATTTCTTAGTTAATAATATAGAAAGAAAGTCAATAAGTATTATTAAATCTTTAAATAATATCCTGTGAAGTTTAAATAGGCATTAAGTTAAATAGGTCTTGTTTTTCCTTTCTATTAACAACTATATTGAATGTTTATTTAAATAGGCCTGTATCTTGATCGCTTAATTAACAATCGTTCCAAATCAATGGGCAGTTTTAAAATCAGTAATAAATTATCATATTAACAATATTATAGTAATTGTATTGTTATATGTAGGCTTTTTTATAAGACAATATCAATCAGATAGAGTAATGAATATTTATGTATAAAGCGGACCCTTTTTTTTTGTAATCCTTGTGAGCTGTCAATTCTTGGAATCAAGAGGCTGGACTGTTGCCCACAAACCGAACGATCCAATGAGCCGGTAGTGACGTCACCCGCTTACTCACCTGACAACCGAGTTAGGAAACGCTTAATATATTGCATCAAATTATGCCTTTATTATCCGATTTTATCATATCCAAAGACAAATGACGATCCGCTGTTTAGTCATCTCGTTCTGTGAATCTCCGACCCTAATGGCAATAAGTTAATATAATTTTAACCAAATACTCGAAAAGATAAATGTAACAATGAAAATGGACGAGTTGTTTACTAAATTGTATTAACGGTTTATCAAATAAGTTCGTTTGATAATAAAGTTATAAAAATCTTATCAAAATGATATTATATTTAGTTGGAATTGGAATATTTAATGTTATCGTTCTAGTGACCTACTCAAATAAAAGCCTGTGTATATTCTTTATTTAGAATAATAATTAATTTGCTTAAATCAACACGTATTTTTTTAAATACATATGTGTTAAGAGTTTCTGATCAGGAACCGTACGAATTAAGCTTGCTTAGGGAAAAAATTAAAGCAATTTTAAATTTGGAACATTAGATTTATAAAATTGAACGCAACTTGTCAGAGGTATGACACATAAATTTTTTTCACAATAAAGTTAACCGAACATATATACATATTTATTATACTATCTCAAAATAAACAACAATAGATATAGGAAGGGCTGCTCTTATAACCAAAAAGCGACCACTCTTAGTCCACAAAATAAATAATTTTTAAAATAATTCTAATTTATTTCTTCAACCAAACTTATAATTTCATTTTTTTTTAATAAAGGATTCTCTTTTAATAATTTTCTTGTGATTGTGACTTAGTAATAAAATTATATATGTTTTTTAATTGACCTGACCATGACATTGCCATGGCATCAGTGAAGCTTCTAGCTTAATGCAAACGAAAAAAATATGTTGTTTACTTCTTGGATATTACGAATACAAGATCGCTTCTAGAAGACCATTCGGTTTGTACGACTGAACGCAGTTTTATATTGAATCGGAATTGAAGCAAAACCAAGAGCAAGTAAATGAAACTAGTATTATTCGGATTTACTTCGCGGATTTTATTATTTAAAAACTACATAATCCCGACGTTTCGGTTACTTTGCAGCAACCGTGATCACGGGCAGACGAGGTGTGATCACGGTTGCTGCAAAGTAAATCCGAATAATACTAAGTTTCATTTTAATGAATACTCGCGAAAATCTCAGATCTCATTAACCAAGAGCAAGACTAACTTAGATTCCTCATATTCTTGCATTGGGATGAAGCTAATCGTACACAAAAGCTAAAGCTGTTGTTTAAGGATTGGAAGCCAGAAGAATCGACAGAGAATTCAAACGTTACTCTAAACTTATTCTTTGTTTTAATTTTGTTATATACGCCCTGGAGTATTACCTTGATCACTGAAGAATCAGCTGAAAAAGACTTTGGTTAGCATTTAGGCTTCTAACACTTTGAAAGTAGAATATAATAATAATAAGATACTGTACTTATTATTAATTTGACAAACAATTTACATTTTTTTTTCAGACCACTCAATCTTAATGCAACTTTATTGCTCTGTGAAGTGATTATGAAAAGCTTTGAAATAAGACATTGTAAAGGAATTAAAAGAATCAATTAATTCTTCGTAAAAATAGTTCTAATATATTAAAAACATTATTTCTACTTCAAATTCCTATCAAGGTCTTCATATTTTTTTAGATAGCAAACTTTTTGGTCTAAAATTAAAATGTATTAATAGCACATATGCATAAAATAAGTTTAGATCGCATTCGAATCTATCAATCCATTGCCGTTTTACACGTTGATTTTTTGTTTAGTGATTTAAAAAAAACGTTAATGTACGAGCGATATAGCAGAACAAGTCTAGATAGCGTTCGTTCTATCCACCACCAATTCCAATGACAGCGGCAAACATCACGGATGTAAATCTGAAAACGAGATTTGTAAACCAGTTTATGAATCATGCTAAAACCGAAACACAAAACATCAAGATTTATATATTTACTTTCTAAGCTACTTTGTTCTCCATGATTTTTTGGACACGAACATTGGCAGAATACCGTGTGCAATACTTATACATTACAATTGGCGAATGAGAATGTTACAAAAAAAAAAGTTTCAGTGATTAATAACAGCATCCAGCTAATGTTCTGGCAACGGTGCGCCGGCGCAGACGTCGATGAGTGAGGAGGCGGTGCTAAGGGCGCTACGCCCTGTCCCGCCCCTCTCCGCCCAACCAGCCATGATTTTGCCGCGCTTTTTTATCCACAACCAGCTCATAACCGCGCCATGAGGTGTTGTCAAACAGTGGTGTCCTGTCAATGACACTCGGCATTGGTATAGTGTTATACAGCCAGTGTCAATGGATATGTTGCTTCTGGATTATTTTTTATCTGTGCCAGTCTTCATTTTGGCGCTATCTACTTGTAACATCGGTGAGTTGATTTTACCTTTATTCGTAAAGTCGATATAATTGCTTCTCTTGATATAATATTTTATTAATTTTGTTTAGTTTCTATTATAACGAGATATAATAGTATTGTTTTTATAATAAACGTTTGTTATAATACAATGAGTTCCTGTTGCTACGTCGGCTGTGCGACGTTCTCTATAAATCATTAGCGATAAATGTCACACTGCTGATAAGGTAAGAATATACTCAGACAATGAAACGTGGAGATAAACTATTATTAGATTCATTTCTTACATGGAATTAATTGTTATTATATTAATATAGAAATATGTGATCAGTATTATAATTATTTAGTACGAATGTTTTTCTTTGTACGTGTTCTGTTCGTCGCAGTCATTGCACCTAACTGAAACAGTGTCATGAATTTATGATAGTATGAAGAACTGTCTAATAGTGTTTCAAATTAACTAAGTTGATTTAACTTTTAAGAACTAGAATAATTATTAGGAAATGGATTAACTTTATACAAACATTAAAACGTTTCAGATTTAAGTAAAATTATTACACTTATATTAATTCATTAATATATTTATATTAAGTAAATAACTCAGTTATAACTTATATATATATGTAATATATATGTTAGGAGACCAGTTATTGTTTCCAACTTACTCCATCATCGTTATTCTTCTTCCATACCATTTTTAAGAGTTATATTATGATATTTGATTCTAAGGGAAATATATTTATTTGTCACAAATTACAGTCAACTTTCAAATCACTGACACAATTTATTGTACTTAACCCAGATTATATTTCTTTTAACAATATGATTAAGCAAGAACAACAAACAACTGGACAAATAATATATAAAATACGATTAATTAATAGATTAACATTCAAAGATGATTAAGATACGAAACCTCTCAGTATTCCATGGATTCACCGTGCGGGTGCCGGGTCCATCGCGTTGCAGGGAGAGGAGCTTCAACAGTGCCTGGGACTTGCGACCCAGGTTAGGTTTAAGGTGCCCCTATCTAACGCGCATTAAACGCTCACCTCCACCGTCCAAGCTCCTCTCTCTATCTAACCAAACTTGAAACGAACCTACTTCGGCTGAATTACTAGTACATTCTGAGAAGAAATGCATGTTAGTTCTGGACAGGCCCAAGTCTTTTAGTAGGTTGCAAAGAGATTTAGCTATTATTACTGTACAAGTTAAAAACTATTGAAATTTTAAGTGACCATGGATGACAAAGTTTATCCAAATGAGAGAATACTATGCAAAATTTACATCCTTACAATTAGGTTTTGGGGTGCACTTCACCTTCTACCATAGACAAACACACCTGTATGCATAGTCCAAGTTGGCATTTTTACACCATACACGAAGCGTTTCCCGTTTTCTTACCTAATAGAAAAAAATATATACATATATTTCGTCCTATGTAGTCTGGCTTTGCCAACTTAGCATACTCCCGTACATACTTACTGAGGTCAGGACGTGAAAGAAAATTACATAAATTCTGTATTACTTTGTTTTGAAAATATGTTTTTATTCATTTAAAAAGTTCAAGTAAAAAAAATTAAAAGTTTTTTTTTGTACGTTTGAAAAGCACCATCTTTACGTTGTTTTTTATATTTATTATGCCAGTTAAATTATAATTTCACATATTTATCAAATCGCAATTTCCATGTTTAGCCATGATTATTTTTTTTGCAACACACAGATAGGCGTTCTTAATAAAACAGTAAGATCGTAATACATTCTTAGAAGAAAAACGTTGTGGCTAGGAAAAATATAACTTCCGACATGTTAGTGATAATTGATCCAGAATAAATTTAACTTGACTATAAATCATAAAAGCGTTATAAGTTATAAATGATATTGATTATAATAAACATTAAAACCCTTTCGTATTTTGACATTTCGAACATAGGGGTGGTGTACACTAAAACTTAAATTAGCAACTACAATTGTAATGATTTACAAAGTCCTTTCAGTGTTAATACATATGTGAAAAAAATTATAATTTTATAAAAACTACCGTAACAAATCTGCCATTTTTGAGCTTTCCTTATTTATGATTCAGAAATTTAAGTCACTTGTATGCCATATATGGCCAAGCATGATCTTGAAATATTATGCTCGTATAAATTTTTTTTTCTTATTAAAATTTTCCTACAAAATACAGTTTAAATCAAACAACTTAAAATACGCTAAGTGCTGGTGATTAATTTTATATTTCCCATCATTTATAATATAAAGTCGTGGTGGCCTGGAGGTTAAAAGCTTCGCCTCTCATACGTGAGGATACGTGAGGGAGCGGGTTCGAAACCTAGCAAGTACTAATGTGATTTTTCCGAGTCATATGTACTTTCTAAAAGTTTTTAGACACCACTGATAGACGGTATCACCGAGCTGTGGCGGGATAAACACAAGCCTAGCCAGGAAACTGTCTGGAAGAGGCTGCATAGCCCCAAAAAGTGCTGGTGCAGGAGGCAAGGGGAAAACACTGCAACTATCTTCCCAAGAAAGTCATCATGTATACGGATCACTGATACGTGATGACCACGACGAGTCAGCAAAGACTCTTGCGACGACGATGATGATGATAATGATGTTGATAATATTAAAAATATTAAAAGGCTATAAAATTAATCGATATACTAATCTAATAAGAAGTATTTTGCTAATAACAAAATCTACAACCTAGAATTTGATATGCAACTTAAATAAATTATTAAAATTTAAATCTCAAATTATAATTTCGATACAGAAATTCACTAATTTTCTAGAAGATTCGACTACCAATACATGTACATAATCAGTGAGACAAGTCCAAGTTGTGGGGAGTGAGAGTCATACATTCAATAAATTATGGAATGTAGTGTGACTGGTGGTGTTGGATAATTAACAATGAAAATCTCTAACTATTATTAGAAACAAACGCATTGACCATTATTTTATCTTACGCTAAAACTTGCATTAACTGTGAGTGAGCCTTAGTTGTCCTTATTACTAAATCGACGAATCCATGTTTTCGATATTCGTAACTGTTATACATATTTTCACACATTTGTATAAAATCAGTGTGAATAAAATTATATATACTAAAATTTAAATTAATCATACAACCATAATTCTTATTAAAACAGTGAAAAATAATAAACATGTTAAATTACTTTGGAAGAGGAGTATGACGTTTTTATACTTGGACTAGTCTAGACGAGTGAAAAAATACAAAATAATTTAAGCATAGCAAATCTTTTATTTTAATATAAGACATGAAATTGTTAGACCACTCGAGTAATTCAAATACCGATATGACAAAACAATAAAACATTCTTCATGCCACATTACAATTTCATTCGTTAAATTTGTCTTAATAAACTTTAAAGATGCCACGACTCGGCTAAGCAAACCAGTCAACGTTTGATATGTATCGGTGAAAGTTAGATGGCTATCAGTCAATGTGTGATCAATATCAGTCAAAGTGTGATCAGTATTAGTCAAAGTGTGATAAGTATCACCCACAGTGTGATCAGTATCAGTCAAAGTGTAATCAGTGTCAGGTTTGCTTGTAGTTGTCGTAACTTTTTGTTCAGTCAGTTCTTCAGGATTTCAGCCATCTTGTGAAATTCTGATGTCTTTGAGGGGAAATTATTCAAATTTTGGGATCATGCAACAGATTATTTTCTCATTCGTTCGGTTTCCAATATCAAGTACCATAGTTTTGGTGTTGACATTGTTGTTGAAGTTTTAGAAGTCGAAGTAGTTGTAGGCGTAGATTCAGTTTCGATCTTGTGCTTTTCTAGGTGATGATTGTTAAAACTTGTAATTGGTTGAGGAACAGCGGAATGATATCTTCTTGCAAAAGGTAATCTTCTGATTAAATTTTTACTTCTTAAAGTAACTCGTTCCGTAGATATATTGTTTATCGACGCCTTGAAGACACTCCAGTGCCGTAGTTATTCGTTTGTGTGTTTGATCAGTATCACCCAAAGTTTGATCAGTAACACCCAAAGTTTGATAAGTATCACCCAAAGTTTGATAAGTATCACCCAAAGTTTGATCAACAACACCCAAAGTTTGATCAGTATCATCCAAAGTTTGATCAGTAACACCCAAAGTTTGATAAGTATCACCCAAAGTTTGATCAACAACACCCAAAGTTTGATCAGTATCACCCAAAGTTTGATCAGTAATACCCAAAGTTTGATCAGTAACACCAAAAGTTTGATCAGTAACACCCAAAGATTGAGCAGTAACACTAAAAATTTTTACAATATCACCCAAAGTTGATAAGTACAGAAGTTACCGATAAGTGATGGAAGTCATGGCTTTAAATCCTCAGCAATAATTTAAATTTTATTACGTTTAAATTTATTTCAATTTGAAACATCCTATTCAAAAATAAGTATTGTTTTGTTACAACTTACTGAAATTATGTCCAGTAATGTAATCCTACAGAACCACCTCGTCAGCGTAATGATTGTTCATTGTTTGTACTTTGTAGTAAAATAAATATTATATCTAACATTTATGACGCAAACAAAAATATTACATCCATATGAAACTTAACGAAATGTGTTTTCAAATTAAGGATATTAATAAAATGTATAATATAAGATAAACACTATTATCCTGAGAGCTTGTTATTATTTAAGCGATTTAATTTTGTAAGGGGTAACATTTTAAATGCATAAAATTATTTTTATTCGACTCTTAAGAGACGACATAAGTATTACGGATACGGAGTCATTACGGCAAAGAAATATCTACATATTTAAGTTTTATTCAATCTACAAAAAGAACTATGATTTGTCCGTCTTCACTAATTAAAACAGAAATTCTTTTCGATTTCGAAAGTACAAAGGATTCGGAAATCACATTGGTACTTGCCAGGTTTCGAACCCAAACCCTCACGTATGAGAGGCGGGCCTTTTAATCTCCAGGCCACCACGACTTCATTTTAATTTTAATTTTTTATTTAATAATTACTAAAACATAATTACCATATAGAGAGAATACATAAAAATTAAACGAATGTTTGGTCAACTTATAAACAAGAACATACTATGTAGATGCGTATAAAAATGTTGTTCCGAATTTTTATAGGAACTAAGAATGTATCAAATATTCTTTCATTCACTCGTTGTTATCTTCATTTGTGGTACGATATTATTTACATTACATTTTCAAGATTATAATATGTTCCAGTAATACCAAACAACATATTACCGAACTTAATTACTAACCGATTACCGAAAAAAAAATGTTTTATAATTAATATTTCTATTAATAAATGCGTC
Source organism: Danaus plexippus (assembly GCF_018135715.1). Classification (NCBI taxonomy): domain Eukaryota; kingdom Metazoa; phylum Arthropoda; class Insecta; order Lepidoptera; family Nymphalidae; genus Danaus; species Danaus plexippus. Next base: position 2,639,877 of record NW_026869849.1, on the reverse strand, counting down.
TTCTATAAACGTAAAAATAAATAATATACGACAAAAAAACCAGTCCTTTCAAAGGCCCACTAAATCTTTGTTTTTAATGTCTTTAGTAGATATAAGATCAATTTGTAAGTATTAGAACTATATAATTTTTAACGTAAGTCATTTTCTTTTCATAAGAATGTTTTTCTTACTTTTATAATATATGATTCAGGTACACATTGCGCTTTTAGTTACATTTCACAATAACGGAGACTCATTCAACACGATAATGCATTGTCAATGAACATTGTCACAGACAGAAAATATATTATACAAATAACTCGAGAATAAAAATGAGTTGTAGTGAAATAACTGGCTCTTCTCATTTTAGAAAACTTTAAAGAATTTGAAAAGGTATTGTCTATCTATTTATATTGACGTCCACCTCAAACCTCTCACCGTTCGAGCTCGCATGGAGGGCTTTGTTCTAACACCACAATTCCGTGTGATTGATTGAGCAACTTTCTCAGTTTGAGCAGACGATTTGGCGCCGGTCGCTGACTGAATGAAAGAACCATAGCTCGCGGCGCTGGTGGCACAGTGTGCTTACTTACTGGGATATAAAGTCATCTATACTTAAAATGAATCTTACCAGCGCTATAGGTACCCATGGATATAGGAGGAAAAAAAATTATGTTCTTAGTGAAGAATAATAATAGTATAGCATCCATTCACCAAATACAAAACGTTTTCCAATTCTGATCCAATAAATTACTTTAGTAATTATAAGGTACAAAGATTTAGGAATGAAAAAATGATAACGCAATGATTGATTGATTGCTATTAACATTCTGCATTGTTAGTGTGCTGTGTGCGGTAAAAACTTACGGTAAGCGTGTTAAACATTCACGATGAATCTTTGCTTATATAGAAATACGACTATGTTTGACTTTAAAATATTTCATAGAACAGTATTACTCGAAGTCTTAAATCAACAACCAGCGACCTTCGTCACGTACGACCTCACATGTTTGTAAATAGCAATATTAAAAATACAATCACAGTATACCTAATTTTGTATAAAACTCATTGTCGTATTTCAGTAACTGCTTCTAACGTATTATAGAAAAGATATTGCATTTTAAATATGCTTATCACGATATCTACACCGAATGCAGTCACAGCTTTGTAAAAATCTTATTTGCATTACAACAATTATATATATATATATTTTTAATATCTACAACAAGTAGCTTTCTAAGAGAAAACTAATGTCGAATTTAAGTTGAAAAAAAAAAAGTTTATGAAGAAACGAAAACAAAATCGATTAGAAATATTGATTAAAATCCAACAAATACGTACAAATATCACTCGATTAGATTAACTTTATACACGTATACGAATCAAATTCTTGTATATTATATTACTGTCATAAAACAAATAATAAAAGTTCATATTGCAATAGGGTTACAACAATAGAGCCTTAATTCTTAAAAAATGGATGCAAAGTGAGTACAGATAAAAAATTCAAACTACATGCCGTTGTCAACTTCTAGAATGTTTTATATCGACGTTTTAATTCCACAATAATTTTAATAAATTACAAATAAGACAAATTTATGAATTATTTGCAATTAATACGTGATAATTATGATTTGTAAAAAACATTATTTTATTCCTTTAACAGATATAACTAGCAAAAGAAGGGAAACATGTAATTATTTACATTATTTCGTAGTATAAATTTAACTAAATTTATTACTGCAAAGCCATTGGAATATATTAGAAATAAAAATTTTAAAAGCTTCTGCAAAGAGCAGTAATTTTGACGTAATATTTATAAATTTCATACAAAAAAAAAACCCGTTTTCTACCAAAACGAATCTCGAGTTCTTATTTTAAGATTACTTTTATACATACCTCCCGCAACAGTAAATTATGGGGGTATTTTATACGGTAACTGTAGGTAATTAAGTTTTTTAAGCTCTTGTGTTCCTTATTCATTTTAAAAATTATAACAAAATAAATCCAATCGTTACTTTTCTTTAAACAACTTTTGTAATGGAACGATGTATCTATCTATATAAAATTGACATATAAGTATGAGCATTAAAAACAAACAGAAACATGTAACATAATGTGAACATTAAAAGAAAAACGTGAAGTCCAGTGAATGTGACAGCACGAGGAGATATGAGGTTCAGTGCGAAGTGACGATGACCGCCAAAAATCGCCAGCTAGATTGGAGGCGAGCACATTGGCGCGTCGGAGAGGGAAAACGCCCGCGTCGACGGACCGTTCGCGAGACGCCAATATTTCAGAGCACAGCGTGTTCCGTCCGCCGACCGCAGGCGCAGGCCGCCCCTCCATACAATGACAGTGACCCAAATGGAGCGCCAGCGCAGTCTGTTCCGTGTGCGCGACACGTAGAGACGCGACCGGACGCTGCGCCCCGGCCTCCGCTGTCAGTGACGGTCGTTCGGTATCAGTATGAAAACCGCACAGTGAGTGAACAGCGCTCGTGTTGCCATATACGGTTGACCTTCCAAGGTAAGGGAACACCGAGTGCATCGTGCAAAGATCGACCGTGTCGGAGAGGAATACGGACGAAAAAAATGTGTTGCCATGCGAAATGTGACAGCCTTAGTAAAGGTAATGAGTCAGCGGCATCTCGAATTTTCCTTTTGTGCGAACGGGTAGATAATAATAGTCTGTGGATGTTTAGTGCGGTGTCGCCACGCTGCAGGCTCTCACCGAGCTAACGGCATCGGATTCCTCGCGGCCGAAATACCGCCGCGGACGTTCACGCCGCGGCCCACTGAAATAAAACGCTCCTTTAACACAAATAGCACAGCATTGTCGCCACATTGACAGACGGACGACTATTTCCGCTTCTCTCTTTTCCGTCTCTCTCGGTCTTCGAAGAACCATTAAAAAGAGGCGCTTCCTATGACGTAAGCGTGTTTCCGTCACACGACTTATTCATTATTCCGTTTGTCCTATTATAGAGCGACACCGGCTCCGCGAATAAAGTAATTTGAAACACATATTATGATTCGATGATTAAACTGCAAAAGTAGTGAAATTAAAGTTATAAAAAAAAACAAAATCCTATACACAGTGATGTAATATAAGTAAGGAAAATAATAATGAAAGTTATTTGAATGTTATATACAGATTTTTGTAATGTATCGTTGGGGTTGTCTGTCGTGTATTGTCTATGCTATCTTCTTTATATTCAGGGCGATGGTATTTCTATGTAAAGGTTAAGACGCGTATCGTGCTCGTGACGTCACAGACTCGCAATCGTCGCCCGAGCGCTGAACTTTGTGGCAATGTCACTGGTATTGATAACGAATTCACTAATTCAAAGCAAGAAACGAACACAAACAATTCTAAATAGAAATTATTAGCGACAATTATATATAGCTATCAGATATTTGCTATTTGTGACTTTTTTTTAATAATAACACACAAAAAAATACATCTATACTGCCTGAATGTATAGGCATAGTTCTGTAGCGGAGGTCACACAGCTTTAGGGTTATTTAGTTAATTTAAAAATCAAATGAATACTTAAAGCTTCTCTCTCGTTAATTTAAATAAATTATTTTGATGAAACGAGATGATTAAAACATTTTAACAACACGTTTCTGACGGATATTTCAATGGAAATGCATTATGAATTCTAACAGGAAAATAGGTAAGTAATTTTCCCGCGTTTCTGATGATTTGTATTTGTAATGGCTGAAACATATTATACGAATTGAATTTTGTTTTTCAATTTTTTGTTATAACATATTGATTAAAATATAATTACAGTTAGGAAATATATCATTGTATAGTCTGTGACGAGTTTGCGAACGGAATGTAGTGAATTCAGTCTTTGGAGACAGATTTTAAAGCTGTTTTCGTTTTTTTAAGAACAATTTTTTTATTTTTTTTTTTATTTTACAGACGTTGTTATCGACTACGTCTTGCTTTATTGTCTATAAGGCCTAGTTTACAATTTGTTAGTTTTTTTGAAATAAGAACAAAAACACAAAGAAAAGGAAACGAATTTATAATTGTTTAAAAAGTTTGAATTTACGTGTGACGTTATAAATTTATCTGTTTCATATAAAAAAAAAAAAACAAATAAGTGACGTTGCTTTGTATATATTTTTACTTCTTATAAGTGTTTAATTGATTCCGAGTACACTTTTAACATGATTTTGGCAAAGTTTTATTCTAAAATCTAATGTAATGTTTAATATAATTCAATCCATAAAAATACTTAACTTGTGGACAAAAAAAAAGAAAGTATATAATATTGTAGGGAATTGAAGTTATATGCAAAAATTGGATACTTCGCTTGTGACTAATAGACAACTTGGAAAATAAAAAAAATTATTTGCCATTAAATCTAATAAATCTCTATATATTTCATATAAAGACATCCGATAGTGGCATAAGGTATATAAATGGGCAGAGGTTATCACTTGAGGTCCGGAGGGCGGAGGCCAACCGCCTAGCTTTCATGTTTAGACTTGTCCGACTGCGATTAGTCACTCGACTACTTCTTTTGTGTTTGTTTTATAATATTAATTATATTGTTCTTAACATGGCAACAAGAAATATATATAAGAATAATCATTATTTTTCTTTATAAAAAATTTGTAGCAATAATATTCTGACGAATGTATTTCATAAATTCTGTATTTAAATTCGTGTAAATATTTATCAATTATAATAATGTAATTTAAATTATCATTTGATAATTATTATCAATTGATAAATAATTCGTCAGATATTCAAGTCGGCTTACCGTGGGAGGCTTAGACCGAATGATTCACGGACCCGTTCCGCAGCACGCTTACATCCAAATAAATTGAATTTATCCTCTTGTCCATTCCAATTCATAATATAAATAAATAAGTAATAATAATAAAATGAACATCATTTTAATTGAAATTTTACTATTTGCTATAAATTTTACATTACAGATGAAAGTATAGAAGACATGTGACTAAGTGTTGCCAGTTAATGCAGTTTTAAGATAACGTGGTCTGTTAATTATTGTACATCGATATAATTAATAATATGTCCTGTTCTATCGAGGAGAAAACTTTTGTATAATATTAATACTTTTGATATTTTGGACATTTAAGCTTAAGAGATAAGAAAAAAGAATGGGTAAAGAATGATTTAATTCCACCATTTTGGTGTTTTTTTTAAGTATATATTTAAAGAAATTGACAGAACTCGATTCCCAGCATTATATTTTATTGTGCTGGCAGCATGAACTCATACAACCAAGCCCTCGAATGAAAAATATTGCCTCATTTTAGATCCCCGTTTTCCCTTTTCAAATGGATAAGCAAAATAAAAATAGTTCAAAATATCTGCACTGGTTTACCTAAATCTATGACGTTATGTGAGTGAATAAAATGAAATCTTATCTCTTATCAGTTCATTAACGTGTTTTCGTCAAGGAATACTTATCTGATAAAGACAGTTTGCTCTCAGATAAAAAAATATGACGAGACAGAGTATGTCTTACAATGTTCACTTAAACGAATCAAGATTCTTCCACTCAGCAAAAAATACTTAATGCTTATACATAAAACATTCGACCATTAAAATTACTGGAATAAATTCATATTTATTTATAAAAACAATACAATTCTTTTAACTTATATCATAAAACAAATTTATTTATGTTATTTTCGTTGATAACTAATATCATCTTCCTTAATAAAACGAAATATCAACTGTACACTGTGGAAACAAGATACAAAACTAATAAATAAATATTATCACAATACTCTGAACATTAATAAGGTGATTTCTAGTGATTCAGTCTCTGACGCTATCTCACGTCATCCGTATATTTAGAGAGGAATGTGCACATCCCTATGCTGTTACATTTTCCGGTAAAAAAATTGGCGGGACTCCAAACTTTCTTATTAGAAATGTGAATATAGAATGCATTTGATATGGATATCACAAAGTATTATTTTATTTTCAGTTACAACAACTTATAAAATTCCTTAAAAAATGATTTGAAAATTTTAAAACATTTCAGACCAACGTTCAGAAACTTACTCGACACGTGCTGATATATTTTTGTTTATTTGAATATAAATTGAAATATTTTATGCATGAAAAAAATATTTGTTAATTCCTTATTGTTGATTGGTTGCTATTAAATACATTATTGACTGGAAAGTGATTTCAGACGATTATCACCTATAATTTTTTGAAACATCGAAAAGAAATTGCACACTTTATTGCTATTTAATGTACTACTGCTTAACAAATTCAATATTTTTCTGTTAACTAATTATAAACGATATCATTTGAAATGATAAAATTTATTCAAAAATTAAAATAATATCAGGACATTAATGTGAACTATAATTGCAAAGCTTTTATTAGTTGTTATATAATAACTTGTACATTTCATTTATTTTAGCGACAAAAAGTCCCGACAGGATAATTAATTAAAACGCAACTTTTGGAAAGATTTCCAGAAATCTCACTCAATAAAGTAGTAAACAAAATTCCTGAAAACAATGTCATCGTTACTCATCCACTAATGAACATACGTCAATGTAAACAGATAATAATAGATTAAATATAAGAAAATGTCATCGGACTGTTTTGCCAAACTGACTTTCAGATAAATTCAAACACCTGCCTCCATTAGGAGTACGCGATATGTCCTCATTTTCATGCCAGATCTTCGAATGCTTACTGATACATTTACATTTACATGGGATATGATTAGTTTTACAGATTAAATCAAGCACTTATCAGCAAGAAGGTTTACTACCGCGGCAATTTAATCAAATAAACATTAAAAACATCAGTCAAGTTCAGTTCTTAATATATCTATGAAAGTGTATACCAATAAAAAAAAAAGTTTGTGAATATATGGCGAATTGATAAAATATATTTTTAAGAAGACGGTATAAAAAAAGGTACTAAAATGGAATGAATGGTCGCTCACTGCTGAGCATACAAATAAGGTTATGACGTTTGTTTATATTAATTTACTCTATGGACATAACTTTTCAATAAAACCTCATGTGACTTGAACAAACTATAACAATTACCTTGGTACATTGACGTATGGATAATTACCGTCCGTCAGGCATCAGCTGACTTGGCGTTCCCCGAGGAATGCACAGCTAGAACCCGTTTCACAGCTGGTGGATACTCTGTTACTGATTCTATAACAATAGATTCACAAACATAGAAAGAAACAAATTACGTAACACCATTAAAATTAGGTCGAAATTTAATGGTTATCTTATTTTCGAAACTAGCAACACTCACGTTCCTTCCCACTAAATGTTGACGTACAAGTGTTTGTCAATTGAAAAATATTAATCTTTATAGATAAAAACAGCTTACGGGTTATGCTGAAAGTTGGTGGACAGATAGCTTAGAACCAGGAAAAGATATAGGATACTTTTCATGCCATCGAAACAAAAAAATTATAAAATCCAAAATGTTCTTATTTACTGCCTTTAAGGAAGAATAGAAGTCTTCCGGTCAGCTTTACATTTTGAATTTTGAAAGTAAAGCATATATATATATATATATATAAACAAAATCAGGTTAGAACTAATATTGTCTTTTAATAGTCCACATTTTTAGCAGATATTTTCAAATGACTACAAACTGAATTTCATTTTTAAGTGTTTTATTTTTCCATCGAAAGATCTGTGCAACTAATTACACGGTATATTTCCTAATATGACGTAAGTATAATCTTATGTTTCAATGCGTTCGTACACTGACGTAATTCTTAGTTCATCGCCGATGATACATAAACATAGGAAATAGATTTTTAGATAAACTTTAGTTAAAAAAAATTGTAAAAAGCCTCCTCAGAAAATGATTTGGTATAAATCGAAATGCTTGTGGTAATACACAGAAAGTTATTTAGAATTATTGGAAGAAAATTTTCATGTTTCCGTAATTAATGATAAAATTTAGGTTCGTTTGTTGTTTATGGAGTTCTAATGTTCTCTATTACAAACCTACAGATAACAAATAATATATTATATTTTATAATCTGTTATAAAGATTTTTACCAAATAGACCAAAATTTATGCTCAATTGTTTGATTCAAATATTAAATCTTTTTCCTCAGATGAAACACGACTCACTTATAGTATGATATCCTAATTTCTAAACACCCAAGTAGCAACCACATACAATAATATAATGTTCTGACATTCAAACATAAATAAAAAACACAAATACAATTAGATGCAATATAAAAAAAATATAAAAATTATTAATAGACTCGCCATTTGCAACAATGTATCTGCACACGAATAATTTATTACAAGTGGATCTATAACTTATGACCATTGCTCTAATAATAGACTGCCAACCAGCTATTTTTAATCTGTCAAACGATTTGACAGCGTATTTTAGTATTGGAAGAGATCCAAGATGAAACTTTTGTTTGGTTACTGTTTACATGTTGTTTACTTTTTACAGCTATTCGTTATTGGCTCGGCTTCAACTAAATATGAATTTAGAAAAAAACATTGACTTCCGAAAGACTTAATAGCATATGCAGATTTTGTTTATATTCGTTGTGCAAAACATCCTCTATATAATAGATCTTATAATATAATAATTGAAGAAATATTTTAATCCCATAATTAATCATTAGTCCTTTAAAAAAAAACATTTTGTGAACTGGCAGCTTTTTAGTATTAATATAACAATTGTGTTAAGAAGCGAGAAAATTTTATCAAAACATATCTTATACTGAATACCATTATGGCAAATCAAAAGAAAAGCACTGCAAGACAAATAAAATAAAAAATACAAACCGGTCACTAAAACCGGTAAAAACAGATTATTTAATTGAAACTGGAATATCGACGTCAACCTTTTTTTTAATGATCGCTAAGCGATAACGCTTCAAGCCCTAAATCACAATCTCTATACTCCTTTCCATGTTTTCAAGTCCCCAAGGCGATATTGCACTTGCAGTGTCCTTGGGAGACGGTAGCAACTCACCACTGACTCGATCGTCTACTCGTCGTCGCTGTATAACATAAAAAATAAATATATTCTAAATTTCGGTACCAACACAAAATGTTAATTACAAACAATTTTTTTCCTCATACAAATTCTCATCTTACTCAATAGAATTAGTTTAGCGAGGTTGCTTTTCTCGGAATTTGCGAGTACAGTCAACCTTAGTGCTTACAAATAACTAGAACTGACTTTAAACACATTTTGATTATAAAACAAAGTGTGAATGTTATCGAGGTATTATTGAGTTATAGGGATTTAGAGGGAAATATAACGTTTTGAAAATAATTTCTATTATATTTTCAGATCCACAAGTTACGGGAATAACAACTAGCAACACTTCGATTCTACAGGCAAGTAATTACAGAATTTTTGAACGCTATATATAGCAATACAAATCTAAAAACGTGGAATAGTACGATATTAACATAGTTCAATATAAAAAAATCATTTATATTCTTTATCTTTATACACCATAAAAATTACAAATTAAATTTCATTAAAAATTAAATAAAATGCTTAGTATTCTATTTTATTTTTATCGTTTATACATTGTTTGTCAAAAACAGGCATTGGTTGACCGCAGACTGACTCATATTCCCGGACGCAGGTCTTATTAATATTCATTGATAATATTGGCCTCCACACTATGAAACATCAAAACTATTGGGTGAATTAGTTACATTCATCCATAATAAACTTGGTTAATAAATTCCTCAGAAAACAATAAATTAAGGAAGTCGCTTAGCTTTATATTGAAACACCACGTTTACAAAATGAAAATAATTAAAATCATATGGTTATAAAAATTATATTTCCATATAAGCTACAATTTTCAAGTTTAAAAATAAATACAAAACGACAAAAATAACTCTATTAGTGTTTCCTCAACCATCGAATGGGTTATGGTAGGAAATGTTGACGATAAAGTTCTGTCATCATTAAAACGTCAAAATGACGGACTGACTTTGATATATGCGTTTTTTTTAAATTTCAAAAATCAAAAATATATGATTCACAACATAATGCATGCTTTTATATTTTGGATATCTCTAAATAAATATTATTATTACTTTAAGCGAATTTAAAGTAATATGTATTTTATAAGACAGATGTAATGCACATTGGTGTGAAATACGCTTATTACAGACTAAACTGGTGACGTTGAGGGTTAACGACACCTGAGTCAGACGGCGCAGCGCTGTACCACCGCTAGATGTTTATATTACAATGATAATTTTTTTCACTCCATTGTTTCAGGTGAGATATTTATAACTTTCTTAATAAAATATTAAAAAAAATAAACAAATAAAAGGTATTATAGAACAAACCCTTAACAATGTATTAAATATATTTTCGGATATAAGTCGACGTCAAAATCCTATTTTTTTTTAATTTTATCAAGTTTAACATTATTTCAAATTAACATAATAACACAATAAAATGGACCAATTATTATTCCCAAACATACCTTATAACCTATTATACCTTACCGCAGACACGTGTTCACAAAATCTTGAAACAAGTCTCGAAAATACTTAATTAATGCTTAAAATATTGTTGTGTTAAGTATATGAATGCACAGCTCTCTCTGTGATCACATTTTTTTGTATCAATAAGCCGAGCCCCAAGCTCATGACTCACTAAGTGAAGCCAGTGTATTTATTGCTTAGTAACATGACTGTTAGCTCCGAAGGGAACGAAGGAGGCAAAAAAATATCGATTCCAACCTTCTTTTTACTTTTTATTGTTTATTTGGCCAGTGTTTTTCTCTTATTTTTGTAAATTACAGATCCTTTATATATTTAAAATAAAAAATAAATGATTCTTCTATTCATTAAAAAAATATTATTGGAGATTAACTCCTTTATAAAAATGTATCGTATTGAAATGAATAAAACTACCAATAGAGTCAGCACAAATCACTTAAACATGTATTATGAAATTACTTTATAAAAATTAATATAGAATATAGATCATAAATTAAAACAATAACAATGTTTTGCTACGCCGTAGCACTATTATTCGTAGCTTTCATAACTATTTTAAAGAATTTATTTTTCGATTTTGATATCGCGTCAAGATATAAAATTGTTAAAAAAATAAATGTACATGTTTCTAAAGGCGAAAAAATACGAACAAATATTAGTATTTTTATATAAAGGGAAGCTATTTTGCTATTTAACTGATATTTTACATTAAACTCACCCTTAATAACATAAAACATCGCAGAACATCCTTATCTGTCTGCGTAATGTTTCAAAACTGCATCCGCCATTTTGTTAGTAATTAATTGATTACAAATAAGTTATTGCTGATAGAACGTAATTTGATTTACAATGCCCTTGTGTCACGAGCTAATCTATAGAAATCTATATTTATTTGAAATAATAACTAGTGATGTTTATTCTGCTGTCTTATTTAATATATTCCGTCATATATAATTGTAATAAAACAAAATGCCTAAAATATATCTCGGGATTTGTTTTTGACTCATTAAACAGCGTGAAAATCAGCCGACCGTGTCCATATATCCACTATCTATTCTGTATTCATGGCAAAATGCGCACTATTATTAATTGAATAATTGGTCTGAGCGGCAACGCCTTGTTTGTAATTATAACATAGTTATTAAGTTTGTTGCTATGCCGGTACGCGATCTTTGGTTACCAACCATCGATTAGTCGGCTGCAGTGATCGCTGCATGTATTTAGGAATCCAACCCTCAACTCGAGACGGTGACGACGGTGATGACGGGAATCTTAAAAGGTCACGCTGAAAGCGGCGCGATGACACGAGGCGGCCATTCGGCAAGACAACGGGGCCGCGGTTCCCGCCAAAACGACAGCAGGCTGTGGCGCGAAGGCTCGCTATTGGTCGGCGGCGTGTCGGGCGGCGGCGAGCAAGGCCGCCGGTTTTCCCGCGAACAATGCCAAATGGTGCATTTGTCAAGGTGAGTTCGTTCACCGCTGACGCTTGCGCCGCTCCGCACCGTTCAGACAATCGCTCACTCGCCTCGCGCCAACCGAAGGTCGATGGAAGCCGACGCGCTAACAGTTTCACCTCAATAATATCATGATTATAACAGGTAAATGTTACACTTGTATACAATATAACATTATAATTAATAAACATGTTCGTACGTGATGAATTTGTGAAATATATCTAATGTATTGAGGTTATCGCCGCATTAAGACACGAAGTCACATGTGTATCGGAACGAAGTTTTATTTAAGAAGAAAGAAGAAAAGTATCAAGTGCTACGCCCGGACGAAATTCCCAGCTCGGCCGACATTCGCGGGTCGGTGGGATCTTCGTCCGTGTTTATCGCTTATACGAATATACAACGTTGAAGATACAGCATGGAACTTGCACTTAATGGAAGATCCGAAGATTCAACTCCCAGATACAGCCAGCAACCATAAATACTATACAAAATACTTATATTTTTTTTAGTATCGTACACAGGCTGCCGGCTGTTCTAATGACATCTGAATAGACAAGATATGTCAAGAAGATCGGATACGGATATTGACATTTTTTTATTTTAATATTTTTAAACATGCTAATACTGAATTAACAAAATTTATCTCTTTAATAAAAGGCTTTAAATTTTGCTATATTTATATATGAGTAGGACTTTTCTCTTTAATATAGTTTTCTATATATGTCTTAGTTTTATTAAAGTGGCAACACCGTCAACTCGTCACATACAATAATATAAATGTGTATATACTGACTAACTGTAAAACTAAGTCCCTTATTTAAATTAAATTTTAATTTAAATCAATTGTAATAAAATGTTGTTATCGATGTGTGTCAAACATTGCTCACCTTTTTAAATATATATGATAATATTTAAGATTAATAAAATATAATAAGGTATTATAGGAATTCATTTGTTATACATTTGTGTGTGTATATATTTATAGTCTTACTTAAAACGGAGCAGCTCGGATGTCAATTGTAAAGAAGTTTTTCGAAGAAGTAAAATAAAAGAAGCATAAACTAATAATTATTAATCTAATATATGTACATTTATATCACGATTACTTTACTTTGTATATCATTTCATAATACTGTTCCGTTTCTATAATTACTGTTTTGGGAATAGATTTTTTTATGTACATACGTTAAATTTTTAAAATAAAAAAAAAAACCTCTATTTTTTTTTCCTTTTGAAACGGCACTAACCGGACGGCATTACTTTTATGAACGTCTTAAGAATTATTTTTATTTGACCTCAAAACACTGACAGCTAGAAACTATTTCCTGCTATAAAAATTTAAACTATTCTCTCCTTCGCTTTCCATGAATATTTTTCAATACTGATTCATCATTACCATTCAATTAATTGGTGATTGATTTTGAATTACTTGTAGAACAAAGCGAGTAGAATCTGATTTTTAACTAAAACTTTATCGACTTACTCAATCAATTAATGCCAACTATATTTCAATTAAATTAAACTAATTTATTTAGAAAGTTGGACAGAACAGCTATGTACATATAATTTTTATATTTTACAATTAAATCTTAAATTATTATAAAATATACCGTAATATAATGATTTTAAGGACAAATTATATGATAAAGTCAAACCAGAAACGGCTCTTAATTCTAATTTCCCGCTATTAAATCATTTACACAGAATAATTGTCTCTTCCATTTCTGGACAAGTTCGAACATGTCGGTACAAGTTTAAGTTTCAAAATGGCGTTCCATCCGTTGAACGTACATTATGACTAACGAGGAATAAACAGTCGGATAAATAAATTATTAAAAACATATAGTGAGTAATTTGTACGAAAAATGAAAATTATAAAAGTACTTAATAGTTATATTTTATTCCCAAACCCTATTTGGTTCTATATTTGTTATCCCGATATAATTTCATTTTCAGCATGACAAATATAATTGATATTTTTTTTTTTAAATAATTATACCTTTTATTAAAAAATAATTATACCTAGTTTTAAAGGCTCCTGCCTATAATTGAGTCTGGACTTAAATTATAAAGAATAGTATACATTGGAATGTATAACTATACAGAACATAGTAATTATTTGTGGCCAAATTTTTATATATAATATGAAATGGTAAAGATTTCGAGTTCCGATATTACCGATGTTAAATTTTCTTTCAACCAACGGCCGACTGCCGAAAAGAATTAAAAATATACAATTGCTTGGTGTGACTGAGAAACAGAATAGTCTTTGTTATTGAAAACACTGTATTTTTTTTTTTACTTCTATCGGACCGACCTCTAATGTTAAATAATTGAATCCTTTTACTTCACAATAAACATTTAATTCATGTTTAGGTGCGTTTTATTTATTTCTACTTCCTTTTATATCTAAAGTGCACATTATACTTATTATGTTTTTTTTTTGTATGAGAAATAATTAAACTCAAGAATCATAAGAATGTACTCGTAACAAAATTTTACATTATTTTTTTTGAAGAAGACGAAAGAAATCTTTAAAATTAGTGCAGTTATAAAATACGACAATTTATTAAAAAAAAAATGACATTACTAATTTAAATTAACGGAGTAGCATCTAAAGTATCTTTATAAACGAAAATAATTTTAAAATATGTTTTTGCAAATCAAATTTGTGCTTTTTGGTATAATGAAATTGTATAGATTCCATGTATCAAACTATAATTTCAAAATTGAATTTGTGTGATAACAATAACGGCTATTACAATATATTGAACGTAACAAGGAAGTATTATAAGATATAAAAAGCACAATTGGATACAGAACAGTAATCGTGAGTTACATCTTGAAATTTAATTTATTTTAAAGATACGACGAAACTACCGAATTGTAAATTTTTTTTTAAAGGGTCTATTGTTCTTAACGCGTTTGAAAGGAGGATACATATGGTCTCTTTATTAATTATCGTATATTTAATACATGGTCTTTTGTTTACCCACATATCACAAACGCCAACATTTTGCCAATAGTATTCTAGTCGGATGGCAGGGTTCTCAGAGTTTAACTTAAGTTAATACCATGGTTTTAATTACGTTTAGAAAGTTGAGGAACGTTTTTTCCACTGAATAAATTTGCTGTATAGTGATCGAAATTTTTGATTTAAATTCAAAATGTTAAATTTATTTAGGGTAATAATTTTTCCAAATATATTTTTACCTATGGCTTAGTTTTAAGACAGACTTGTATTATCGACTGTAGTTTATACTTATAACTAGACATTTAGCATTTTGTAAGAATTAACACATTTAAATTTGGTTTTATTGGTATTCCTAGACAGTACATTTTGTACTATGTTTACTACGGACCCTGTATCCTGGCCGCTATCACTATAACCTCGACTTGCGACTGGTGCATCTCCATATTATCGCCAAGCAATTCTTTAAATGACTTCGAACTTCTTTTAAACACCGTTTTTAAGGTGCTGTGTTATGAAAAATGAGAAGTGAATAGGTTTTATGATGTGTTAAAAAATATGTAACTTAAAATAGCTGAAGGATGTAATGCATAAATTTAAATGCTCTTGAATTGAACTCTTTTTGAACTCTCTTTTCCCTTAGAACCTTAAGTAGGACACTCTTGATTCTATTAACCATTCAAAAGTTAGTTAAGTTGCATAGATGTTTAATTTGAGTAAAAAGTTTTTCTTAGCACTAAAATTTTTTCGCTTTTGTTTCTCTCTACAAGTGAAGAATGTAATTAGATTTCTAAAGTGACTTGAGTGCTTAAGATAATATTAGTGTAAAATTTTCAAAGTTTCATATTTTCTGTTGACCAAAGTTCACATGAATGTGATGTGACGTCACAGTACAACAACGACACATCGTAAGGTAGGGTATATTAGTATCTAGGCAAAAATTCTGATGTTATATCAGTTCACCCTATGGGTATTCAAACCATCGGTATAAGGTGCCTGAAATAAACGGAGTAACGATGGAAAAAGTTAACCGGTTTTCATCACAAAATATATTATTTAATCCAAAATTAAACAAATTTGATTTTGTAACGGAAATTTCAAAAAAAGTGCTTAATCTTTTAACTTTTAGTAAACGCAATTTTTTATAAAATTAATTGAACAGATTTACTTTTGTTTTTAGAACTGATAATGAAATACTCAAAGTTTCTTCCTTTTATAGAGACAGCTTTTGGTTATGCTGCAATTGATTTAATTAATTTAAAACATATGCATATTGTCAAATGCAGAGCAAATTATTAAAAGATAAAGACATTTTAAATCTATGTATAAACATTTAACAGCCCTATTTGATAGTTGGCAAAAAATATATCATTCAAGTATATTTGTTCTTAAAATTAGCTAGATTTTAAGGGACAGCAAGCTACAAAGGAGTGAAAATTAGAAAAAATACCAATAAAACTCCGAATTACAAATTCAGTTGTCGCTTTCATATTACAAAACATATGAAATATATACTGAACATGTCTATTCATGTATTATTTTTTTATTATCTGTTGGAAGAAGGAGGACTTTTGACAATTATAATTTTTATTACAACTGGTGATGTCCACAGAGGATAAAAGGTAAGAGTTATGTTAAGAATAAAACAACCCGATAAAATATTTTCAATATTAAAATTAAAATTTTCAAAAATAATAGTACTAAATATATAATTAAGGTAAACTAGCAACATTGAGATAAACAAATTGAGACTTTCGGAAAAAGAAAAGCAATCTTAGAGGTTGAGAGGCTCAAAGAAGGTCGACAATCGTGAATCATTGTAAGATAGATATTTTTTTAAATAGTGTTTTAAAAGACATTATTATTCTTATTTAATAAAAAAAATGCGAGTAGCATTTAGCATGTCAAAAAAACGTCACTGAAAAAATAAATATTCTATATTTTTAGGTTTTGTTCAATGTATAGTTTTAATACATTCGAATAAAAATAAACATTTTAATATTGTTAATAACATAGACTGCTTTATAATTGAATTTACAAAAATCACTGTAGGAACGAGCAGTTGTTATAGGAATCCTATTCAAGTTTTCTAATCAGGCAACAAAAGCTTAAAGTCTTTCTCTTTTTCTCTTTGTTTATATAGTATAATATGCGTGGTTCATAGAACAAGCTGATCCGATTTATGAAGTAGATTTTATTTTCATCATTATTTTTTTCTCTTCATATTTTTCAGCTTTCTCGATTTCCTGTCGTGTTTGGTATATCTACTTTACGTCTAAAAGTGTACATCTTTGTCGTTATTTATGAACAATTATTTTGTTTTTTACTCTCATTCCAAGCTCCAACAGGTCTTTTTGAAAATTGTTCACAATATAATTCTAAAAATAAATTATCCTGGAGTGAAGCTGTCATTATATGAAATGAACAACTGGTGTTTTCTCCACACAGTAATCAAGACTGAAACGTTGAAATTGTCAAAAATATTCCATGATTTCAGTGCGAATGAAACCTTAGCTTAAAAAAAAACGGCGACTGCTATAAGCATACGTCAAAGTAAAACATAGTTGTAATGTGACGTCACTACCATTAAGTACTGGTAGCACTTATCACATGTCACTATTAAATAAAAGCTCTTTGAAACTGGTTGAAGCATCGAAATTCTACCAACATATTGAAATTTATTGAACATTGTTCATTCTATTCTTGTTAATAGGGATTTTATTTTCAACTGTTTATTTGAATAACTACTGTTTTTAACCAAAATTCCTCATTTGCAAGACTTTCAAAATCTTCTCTTATATTAATGTATGAATTAGATAGTTTGAAGGGCAACAATCATAGAAACTCACATTATTGAAAGCATTGAGCAGTGTTATGCATTTTCAACGTATTAAGAGAAATGAACGGTAGACTTATTTGATCATATGAGAATGAATAGTATCTAACTTCTGTACCTATAAATATAAAATATTACCGTGTTCTTTAGCTGCATTGTAGTCCATCAAGTGTATCTACCCAGCGCAGAAGCCGTGTGAAATTTTTGACAATTTTCATATTTTTTTAAGTTATCCTAAAATTTAAAGGAGTGAGAACGGATATTGAAAATCACCTTTATATACATAGGGGAATAATTTTCCTTAACAATATCAAAGACAATTTCACAACAGCTTTTAAGGTATGTGAAGTGGACTCGGCGCATTAAGTTCAAAAACTTTAAAAAGTATTTATTCGAAGGGCCTACAGCAAAATTTAATGTGTTTTTCCTAATCAGTATTTAGCTTTGTGAAGAACGACTACATATTAAATAATAAAATTTCAATCATCCAGTCAAAATTCTGTCCCAGGTTACTTGGACTTCCCCCTTTTTATAAAAAAACGCTTAAGCGCAAGGAAACTTCTCTTCGTCATTCCACTACGAGAATAGCAGCAAAATTTTTAGTCACGACAATTATTTCCCTGGACACATCCCTCCTATCCAACCTTAATATTAAAGAAGTCGGTCAAAACAAAGTCAATGAATGTCACCCTTGACCCTCGCGTTGCACACTGCGTCACTATTTACTAATACAAGTTGGGGTACACTCAAAACAACATTATTTTTTTTTAAACAAATCAATATTATTTCCAATAAATTTATCAGTACATCCACATCGAATGTTCTCCTCCTCCATAAAATACAACATAAATTCTTCGACATCGAGAAACTAAACATAAGGAGTACAAACTATTTACAATAAGGTGGTCTGAACGCAAAATAAAACATTCAACGTAACAAAAAAAAAAAAATAATAATAATAATCAGTGCAACAATAAAAAATAAATATACTTTAAGACAGTGATTCAACGTGGTTAAGTTAAAGATAATCTAAGGATATAATTAAATTGTTAGTAATACACTTCTGTTACATAATTTCCTATTGGCCTTCATCACAGCGAGGCTGGCTCCGCGGACCGAGGCTGTGCTCCACAGCACGGGTCCGTCTGAACATCGCATAACAAAGCTTGAGGAGATATGTCGCGGTGTTTATAGTTTGCGCAAACGCTACGTGTCGGAACATCACGGGGGACCGAAGCGTTTTTGTGACCAGACTTTAACATCTAAAACAATTTACAAAACGACTAATCAAACTAAAACAAGAAACGGCAAAACTCAAAACGCTAACGTGCAAGCGAGTCCGTCCGCTCAACAAATACTCCGCGTCTATTCGTAGTATCAAAATCTATGAGACTACCGTCCTATATATAATAGCCATGTCAGACACTCGTGATCCACAAGTCCGTGTGGACTCGGTTCTTTTGAACAGATCGAAGCAATATCATCGACGAGTGTAACAGAAAAACAGCGAAAAGAAACGTTACTAAGACTAGAAAAATGCAAAATAATCATGGCCTCGTCCGCCTCGCGACAAACGAGACTCCTGCTCCACACAGACTGATATGTTTAGCTCGATGATAGTTAGTAACGTGTAGTCCAAAAAAAAAATCGCTCGCTTAGACCAACAAAACGCTCTCTGTAGACCAAAAATACCGCTCGCTACAGACCACATACCAAATTCATGTAACGATGAACACATCCGAATATATCAATATCCAAAAATTTCCAACGAATTCCAAAATCATTTATTTATATATAACCGAACATTTGTACGACAGGTTAATTAAATTTAAATTGTTTCAAATAGCACATACAAATGAATTTTACAGCTCGAGACAGTCGTTAGGCCTTAAACATAAAAATGTACAGTATATTATTATGGCAGATATCAACAACAAATTCATTATATCTATCAATAGGATACCGACATTACAAAGAAACAACTCAGTATCTCACAAGACGCAACACACTCGAGTCAATGGCACTCCCGATGCAAGCGCAATATCAGACTGCCTCCGCGACGCCCCACGACCTCCGACGACCCCGACGGAGGCCGCCAGCGAACGAAACAACTATTTCAATAAAACCTAAAATTACTCTAAAACCACACCGGCCATTCGCGATATACTGTAGCTGTGAAGAGCTGTGATGCTGACGTGGCGGAGGTGGAACGGATCGTCACTGGCGCGATCAGGACCCGGTCAAAAAAATATAGTGAGCAAAGTTCCTCTGACGCACGTCGCTATCGGTATCCGGGCGGGTCCCAGGTGGCCGTCAATCAGGACAGGTAGGGCAGCAGCATATAGTACAGGCAGGCCAGCATCAGAGGCAGCGCCAGGGCCAGCGCGTGGCCGATGTCGAACCTCAGTGGTTTCTGTGCGGAGGCGAGCTGGGCCGCCAGCCTCGCCCTCTCGGCGCAGACCTCCGCCCAGCGCTCCTTGGCCCGCACCAGCTCCTCCTCCAAAGCGTGCAGTGACCCGTTCCTCATGGTGACCCTGAGCCGCTCGTCGTCGTCCAGCTTCACGTACTCGCCGGCGCTCAGCTCCTCGTCCCTGTTGATCTCGGTGGCGGCGGAGTCGCTCTCGTCGTCGTCGTAGTCCAGGCGGAACATCTCGTCTATGTCGGCCGA
The DNA here is from genome assembly GCF_018135715.1 of Danaus plexippus. Classification (NCBI taxonomy): domain Eukaryota; kingdom Metazoa; phylum Arthropoda; class Insecta; order Lepidoptera; family Nymphalidae; genus Danaus; species Danaus plexippus. The sequence goes on along the minus strand of NW_026869849.1, from coordinate 2,619,446 downwards.
TATCTGTTTCGTGTCGATGTCGTCGGCGGCTTCTTTGATGTTCTCTAATGACCTCGACGTCTCCACGGCGCGGTCCACGGTGTCCGCCCTCTCCCTGAGCTGCGCCTGCAGTCGCTGGATGACGTCGTCTCTCTCCAGCACCTCCGCCCTCAGCTTCCCGACCATGGTGGTGAGGTCGTCGATGTCGTCTCTGGTGGGTCTGAAGGCGAGCTCGGCTTGCATCTCGGCCGCATTCGTCGTCAGTCGCTGGATCTTAGCGAGATTCGCCTCCTCTGTAGCCGTGGACCGAGTCAGTTGCTCCTGTTGGACGACTCTTTGTGTTAATATGAGTATATTACCAGAATCGAGAACAGACAACAATAAAAGCAGCAAACTATACTTAAGACAGCTTATGAGTTGTGATATGTCATTAAACAAAATTTATCAGCTGCCCTTGAATTAGGAAGAGCTTATATTTAAGAAATAGTGGCTAGGCATGGTTGACGGTACGTATCTTGGGAAAGTTTTGGCGTAGCGGGGATATGTGTGTGCATATACACTTAGTGCAACATAAAGTGGACACTTTTGATGCTCATCAATAACAAAACCTCGTTACAGTAACAAAATAAATAATAACCAATTTAAGTGCACGCAAGTGTAGCTCCCGAGTAGGGGGCGAACAACCAACCACGCGCACGGGATTGTGCTTTCTCCATCAGATAGGCTGTTTGCCGATTGCCGCCTTTGAAGTAAAAAAAATTGTCCGCATCTATCGTCGCTTACAAAATCACGTGCCGGACATAAAAATACAGCTCTCATAGTTACTAAAATGCTGTTCTAAGTATTTAAACACGCTGACGCCACCTCAAAACCATGCTTTATAGTCCTCGCGCTAAAGCTACTAAACACAGGAGAGGTCCGTTTGAAGCACACGAGATATAATGGACAAATAAATCCCCGGATAACCGAATAAGATTGTCATCATTGCATACTGTTAAAAAAAAAAACATTGTTTAAATTAAACTAAGTTCTTCGCATACTACTCGTGTCCAGTGTTACGCGTATAGTGGCCAAGAGATTGAACCTCGTCTGGCTTATCCCAGTTCATGCAAGATGTATCATAATAAAAAACTCGTAGTATCCAATAAATCTAGTTTCATAACGTGTTCACGCGAAATTTTTAGATAATATTATTATTAGCACTGTCGTTACTTTTAACGTTCAAAAATTCAGAATGCGTATTTTAAAAGTTAATTAATTGCTACCTTATTGATTATTCAGATGATTTTTATATTTAAAAAAAACATCATTCTTATTCCATCCATGGGACTCTGTTCATTCTACGTAATATATACAGTTGTTCAAATGTCGCAGAACTTGGTAAACAGGTTCATATATATAATAAATTTTGGATATATGGATGTTTAAAATAGAAATAAGTATTTGATATTTTATATTTGGTTTTCATATATATATATATATATAGTTCAGCAATTCTCGCCGCCCTTTCGTCTCATAAAAAATTTATACTTTATTATTACCAATTTTTATCGTCGGACCCATCTTAGGATATATACATCTTGTGCGTTAGGAACAAACTGACTAAAAGAACTGTATCACGAGAGGAGTTTTATACTGAAATATTGACAACCTGCCGCTCACATACCTCGGGTTTTGACATCATTAGTGCGAGAAGTATAGAAATCTCGAAGCTCTGATATAGGCAGCTCAAAAACTGTACCTGTAACTCAGAGATCCTGGCCTTGTAGGCGGCCGCGTCGTGTTCGCTGTCCTCTTCTCGCGGCTCGTCCCTGGCGGCCAGCAGCTCGTCCCTCACCGTCCTGAGAGCCTCGTTCTCTGCCGCGGCGACGCTCACCCTCTCCCGCAACACTTTTATCTCCTCATTCAGGCCGGCCATCACGCGCAGGATGTTCGCGTACTCCACGCCGGCTTTGCTCTGTAAAATATCATTTAGTTTATTGTTATATGACATCAATAACTAGACAAGTCACAGAGCTCTTATTGAGAATCATGGTGATGATTAAACAATTCAATCCATCAAGTGTATTACAGGTTCAATTTTAACTTTCTAAAGGTCAATAAAGTCAAAGGAAAATACTTCATACATGTATTAAAAACAATGTGACCTATGGAGAACTGATGTCAGCCAGGCTACTCATACTTTATTAAATATCATACAAACCTGACCTGCGTAACTAGTTCGATAATACTGAAATGAACGGAGAATTGAACTTATATGTTTATATACAACCACATATATATATATATATATATATATATATATATATATCTGCGTGTGTGTGTGTGTGTGTGTGTGTGTGTGTGTGTGTGTGTGTGTGTGTGGGTGACTCACCGGCGAGTCTTCTTTGACATCAGCGTCGTTGTAGGTCGAATTGGCATTATTATCGGGACGTAGTTCACCGTCCAAGGGACTCAAAGATTCCTCATTCCCACCATCTGAAACATTAGATATCAGAAAATCAATACTGATAATACTTTTGTTTTTTGACATTGGATAGTGTAATAACCAAGTAGGTATGTATATATCAAATGTTATTCCTTTTACCTGTTGTTTGTACCTGTTACCTTCAAAAATTTGGTAAGGCTAAGTAAATGACAAAAATTACTATATTAACGTATGATAACCATCTTGTGAGACGTACTAATTGGTAATATCTTTTAATAATAATAACATCAGCCTCCTACCGTGGTTGAGTCTCGAATGTTTCTCGTCGTCTGTACACAGATCAGCCTCGGAGGACTTCTCCCCGCTGCCGCCGACACCGCCTTCCTCCTTCTCTTGTTTTTCTGTAAATTAACAAATAGTTTTAATGTATTTTAGTTCATCACATTATCGCCCTGTCATATTTGTACTATTCACAATTATTATACCTCCGCTTTATTCTTTAGAAACTAAACTAATGAGCAAATGTTAGTATCATCTGTACCTCTGCCTTCGGAATTATGCAAGTTGTTCTTCTTCAATATTAATTCAAACTCCTTGGCTGACTTCCCTTCGGCCGACACAGCTTTGATGCCAACCTAGACATTTAATGACAATATTTAAAAAAATCACAATATACATATGCATTATATAAGCAGAAAATATTTTATAAACATAATTGATCATGGCAGTAAGTAAGATTAGAGAATTTGGCAATTTAGTTCAGAGTGTGATTTACACACCGGTCTCTAAGTAGCAAATGAACATTAACCGTGGTCATTAACTATAACCATATAAATGCTGACCAAAATCACTAGGAAGGGTGAGTTAGTGTTATGCAACTTGTGCTGACAACAGGTATATATCGAGGAGCTAGTTGTATGACTTCTGTGAGCATCTTTATGGAAATAATTAATGAATATATACATATACATGTGTGTGTATGCGTGAGTGTATGCGTGGGAGTGTATGCGTGAGTGTGTAAGTGTGCGTGTGTGACCTGTGTGAATACCTCATGAATCAGTTAAGTGGCTAGTGTATATAAGTAAGTCATGCACCTTATTAAGCAGATTCTGTGGCAACAACAGTTTGATGTAGTCGGGCAGGGCGCGGACCGCTTCCTCCAAGGAGCCGGTTCGTTTGGCTTCTTGCAGTTTGTTGCTGTCTGTACTCACTACTAACATTTTCGCCTCGCCGTTTTGTACCGAATACTGTAATGAAATTTAAAAATACATATACATTATACAGAAACTACGTAGGTAGCATATCTTAACTGTAAATGTGTGTATGAGTAGATTAGTAACATATGTGTTTATATATGTGTTATTATTGTATTTAAAAACACTACAAACATATTCAGAATAGACCATTCAAAGGCAAATGTATTACACCAAGACAGTTATGAAATCAGTTCAATACAACTTTTCTTTGATCTCAATATATAAGTTCCTCATTTCTATGTCAATTATCTTCATAATTCATTATCGTGGTTAGTTTCTGTATGTCTCTATATATTGCTAGCATGTATTGACCGCTAGTGGAAGATGTTTTCTCAGCGCCTGTTCCCTCTCCTCGGCCGCGGTTACCGCGAGCCTCGCCGCGCACATCTTACGCTCACAGCGCGCAGCCAATTTCTGAAATAAAAAAATATGTTTTTATTTTAAAATGTAAAACGGCTCAATATATTAAATATTTTTATATATTAAAGTGAATAATTTAATTAACATATCCAAGGGATATTCATTTATCCATATATTATAAATGTGACATTTGTATGTATATTATATGTGTCCATTATATTATAAATGTGACATGCGACTTCTATTGTTACTACTAGTTAGTTCAGCAGCACGTACTTGCAATTCTTGCATAGCGTTGGTGGCGGCCAAATGTAAGGCGTAGTTCTGATGATGCAGCGCCGCCGCCTCCCTACTGCGACGCTCCAGCGATTCCTCTAGCGACAGACGTTGTTCGTGCGCCATACGGAGACTCTCCTGGGCCACTTCCTGTAAAGGCCGTCAGATAAAACATTATAATTCACTTCATACAAGCAGAGATATACATGTATTATATTAGTTTGGTGATGATAAAAACAAACATACTTTCTGCATATCTCGCATACGTCAAGCGACGTTCAGTAATAATAGTTCACGTGCATGTGTATTTGATAAATCAGTTAATTGTAATAAAATATTCTACAAATACACCACCAGAGTGACTCTAACCCTGAGTTTTTCCTGTTACCGATCAACATCGACTATACTATGTGTATCACCTGGTAGTTCCTCTTGTCGCTGAGCAGCTGGGCGACCTGTACTTCGTCAGGATGTTTCCCAGCTGCCAGCATTGCTTCCAGAGTGTGGACCCTCATTAGGAGCCGCTGCTCCCCCACGAACAGCTCCCACGAGGCCGCCGCTTCGGATCTCGTCCTTTCAACGCATTCCCTTAACGTCCGCAGGCGTGTCTCTAAGGAAGCTTCGCGTTGTATCGCCTCCTGGAAGGTCATGATATAATGGTTCAGGATCATCTGCATTTATAATATATAGTGTATTCATATTAGTTGTAACAAATATACGAAACTAATTAAATTCTACCATTAGTATGCGATGTCAATACTTTTTGCAATTGAACTAATAACTCATACGATTACTTGTTTGACTGAATGAGTACATCACATACGGATATATAGCTCAATAGCAAGGAAACTGGCAAGTGTATACCGCAGGCTGCAGGTTCGAATATTATTCTTGTAAATACTTTTTTTCAACATATATTTTTAAAGTGAAACTTATTACGCTACTTCCAACAAGGTTGAGTTAAACGTTTGACAGTCCTGGGAAGGGAAGATAAGAAGGGACACAGCGAGTGGGAATGCGTGAAGCTCGGACGCTCGAGGGCAATCAATTATGACTTGTAAGTAATGTTAATAAAGTTTGGTTTTAAAGAAACACTTAAAATTCTTAAAAAGCAACTTCCTTCCTGTTTTCATTCCAACAATACGAAGTTTCACTTCTTCCGCGCGGAGGGACTACACGCACAATTAATTTTTTATTTGAACTCTTAATTTCATCTGATTGTTCTCTGCTATTTATTTATTTTTAATTCCAGAGCCAACTGTTATATATCACCTGAACGAAGTTGTTCAGCTGGTACAGTTCCTTCAGATGGAGCGGTGTCGTCATCGACGGGTTGAAGGACAGCTGGGCTTCACTGCCATCGGGGTGGTACAGTTTCAACAGAGCTATCACCGGTGGGAACGGGTTCTGCAAGTACATCATATATAAGTTTTGGTTTTATGTACCGATTGTAACATTTAATATAGACTATTTGAATGGTCTCAGGAACACAGAATAATGGTCAGACTTGACAGAATTTGAGACAAATATGGCTATTTTAATATTTTTACAATGCTCAAGAATAGTCCAAAGCTGATATATTACTGCGTGTGTGTGTGTGCGAGTGTGTATGTGTGCATCGTGTGTGTGTGTCGTGTATGCGTGCATCGTGTGGGTATGTGTGCATCGTGTATGTGTGCATCGTGTGTGTGTGTCGTGTATGCGTGCATCGTGTGGGTATGTGTGCATCGTGTGTGTGTGTCGTGTATGCGTGCATCGTGTGGGTATGTGTGCATCGTGTGTGTGTGCATCGTGTATGTGTGTGTGTGTGTGTGTCGTGTGTGAGTGTCGTCTAAGTGTCTAGTATCAGTGTGCGTCACCTTCTCAGAGTTGGCTGTGTTCTCGACCACAGGTATCCCGAACTGCACCACGTCCCCAGAGAACACCTCGTGCGGCTCAGTGTTAGTGAGCGTGCAACGGTTATTGTTCACGAACGTCCCGTTGCTGCTCTCATTGTCCTACGAATATTTCAATCGATTTAACATAAAATCGTCATATGAGAACAGATAAATATCTACAGTAGGACCTCTATAAGTAGAACATCAGGTGAGACGCCAAGGAAATCGAGCGACGAGTTCATGGCTCATAGTCAATTTCTACTAATGGATTTCGATTCGAAATAAAGTCTTTAATAATCGAGTTATAAACGTTGCAACACATCCCTACGATGCAAAACTGTGGTAGGAATTAATTCACCGAGTAAAGGATGGAACATAATATGACAATGGTTTTGACTTGGATGGACTCGCTGACTGTGATTATGTCGACTTATAGAGAGTTGAGATTTTAAGTAACTGAGCTTGAAGGTTGAGGTGTTTGAGGAAACGGAAAAAAAATATTTGTCAGAGATTTGGAGGTCTCTTCTGCATTATTCTTATAATATCTACGTTATTGGCTTACCAATGGGACATCTATTAAAAAGGCCTGATTCTCATACCTCATCTCTATAGTCTATATATCTTTTTTCTTCTTCAATGTCTACGCTAGGTTTTGGAAACATATATTTTTTTATTAAAAGCTCTCAGCTTATGTCACATGAAGGTTCTAATGTTAGATACGTTTTATATAATAATAATTTTAATGAACATATAATGAGCGGTAGGCCGTATGGATGTAAATCTTTTTATGTGGATTGATAAAGAAATATATTAAACAATTATATAAATTAAATATAAAAAAAAAATATTAAAACACTTCAATGAATACTTCTTACTGATTAATTAAAACTACTAAACTTAATTATCCGTCATGTAACAACATTAAAACTATTGGGATTCGAAATTCATGATAATCTGAGGCCTTACAAGTAGACAGCGGAACCCTTACTACGAGTTTACAACGGCAAATAAAACGGACAATTCAAAGTTTTTATCCAATCAGCGATCTTAGACAATATATTTGAATATGGAATGGAAAAACTTTAAAACTATTCGTTGAGCGGACAGCGTAGATTCGTACTCGGGTTACAGGTGAATAAAGTGGACATGTGAAACTCAACACCAATCAAGAGGATGTTCAAAACCTGTTTCAATTTGGCGCGACCTGTTACGCACGTCCAACACTACAGAGATAACGCCATTTACACTTCACAGGCTATATCAATTAAGCATTATATGTGAAAGTATATATTATTTCATTGCGACACACGGAACGAGACCGAGTCGGCTAAATACTGGCGGTCGTGACATAAGACAATATTGTCTGCATAATTTTACTTTACACACTTCATACTTTGTATATTGTTTACCGCAAATAACAAACTTAGAGTAAAGCTAATCTTACTTATGTTATGCTTGCAAGTTTAGGTGTTCCTGTTTATCAACTGCGTAAAATACACTAAATGTAAATTTAATTTTTAGCAACAGTTTTTTTTAAAAGACGACGATTTTTGTAAAAAAAGAAAGAATAACGGGTCATTATAACTGTAGGGCAAAGTTCAAGTAAACATTTTAAAGATTTTCATAATCGTATAATGTATGCGACATATTTAACGACGAATCCAAATTCAGAAACAAAACCGATCCAATACAGAACTAATTGAAAACATCTATAAAAATAAAACAAGATGACGTAATAAACCATTTCTTGATTTCCCATTAGACATTTGGCGGTAATAACCATAATATAATTTAAAAAAAAAATGTTACATAAACTCCTTGGAAATGAACAAAGCATACCAAGACGTTATACTGGCTGTATGATAGAAACGCTGGTGTTTATCAATAAAAAACAATCAAAGTATCGCGCATAATGAGGACACGAACTGTACAAATAATATCCATTGAATGCATTGAATGGACGTTAGACTTCATATAATAATAATAATAGTAAATAATTGTTTTTTTAAATGAAACTAGTATTATTCGGATTTACTACGCGGATTTTATTATTTAAAAACTACATAATCCCGACGTTTCGGTTACTGTTTTTTTTTTAATAATAATAATTGTTTTTTTTTTTATAATATCCCATGGTCTGGCTAAGATTAATTTAAACATCCTACAATAGTAAATACTTTTTTTTAATTAAAATACTTAAAAAAAAAAAACATTTTATTTTTATTATATAACATAGAGGTTATATAGAAATGCATTATGTTCTAAAATCTTCAACTACCATAATTGATATGAAAATTACTCTATAAAATTATAAACGTGAATTTAATTAAAAAAACATACGCTCATCATTAAGTTTTCGACTTGCATTCTATAAAACCTATGGCGCAATATTATACCCACATACAAATTGTGGTTTTTTATATCGTTTATAAAATATAAATAACAAAATATCTATATATAGAGAAGCGACCGGCAGTTAAAATAATAGATTATGCTAATGAAACGTATCATATATTTTGGTTAGTCCGAGCGACACCGTGATATGAATCAGCTGTAGGCGTTGGCGAGAGTGGATTTAAACAATTCATTTCACAATATTAAATAAACATATTACACAAACACCATAACGATATGTTTATATAATTTAAACGGTACGCTTAACAATAGTTTGCTAAAACTTTACACGGAGCGTTATCCGTATCTAAATGTGAGAGGAGTAATGAATGAAAATTTAAAAGACTCGGCGTAAGCACACAGCTATATAATTCTCCACTACAGATAATAACGTCAGTGATAATTTAACTGTATATATCAAAAATATCACCTTTAATATAGTGATAATATTAATAAAATAATTTATTAAATACTTAAAAATAATATGTATGCAAAAATTTATATAGACTAAGATAAATATTGTTTCGAACTAATAATAGTCTTAAAATTACAGAATAAATAAATCCTTACCAATAGATAAAAATGTCCCTTGTCGTAGTACAGCGTCGCATGGTGCCTGGAGAGGACCCTGCATTCGAATATGGTATTCGTTGGCGATGGTGTCGCACGGTACACATTTCTGCCGATCTGGAACACGTGGAATAACTTTAAATATAAACGGAATTCATTTTAGAATCAGCTATACACAGATAATATTAAATAACATATAGATAAACAAAAATAAACGTTTTATTTCGTCTCTGTATATTCACGATTCAAACAAAACACAATAATAAATACTTATTTATCTAAGTGTACGGAAAATATCAGAATTAATATACTTTATGTAAAACTCGCGTAACATTAGAACCTTTTTCCAGACGCTAAATGCCTTCAAGGGTAAAAAAAATAACCGGCAAACACTGACATTGTTCTTTACGAAATTTAAACGCACAAAGAAATAATTATTGCTATAATTAATTATCTACATCCGAATCCGATTGCGTCAAGAACATGCTAATGCTCAGAAAGAACATAATTACCACCTGTCAAAATAAAACCTTAGAAAAAAAAAATGCATACATCTTTAACGAAATCCAAGCAACGTACTATAATCATACAGCTTCCTGTAACCATTATGATAAGAATTGACTTCCGTCAAGCGCAACAGATGCCCGCGCTAGAAATAAAACAATTTATACATATTGAATTTAATTGCATTCACGATCGTACTTCTCGTGAACTGAGACAATATGGACGGACAGGCATGATCGTAATACAGAACAAATCCATAGGGCGCGCACTAGAGACGAATTTTAAATATATACTTAACATGCACTCGTGTAATGAGATCCGCCTTAGCTGGATACAGTTTTCAATTGGTCTTGATCTAATTGATGTATGACTTGTGACCAACCAATTTAGATCCTTGTCATGATTCATAAATGCAATCAGAATTATAATACTGGCATGTTACAATGTTTTGTTGTAAGTAGAATACTTTTTTAAAATTTGTCGGCTCATTATACTAAGCCCTTTCAATAATTGTTATATATAAAAAGCCTATATGTTTTCACTAAATAAAATAGCGTATATGCAATCATAATGACCTTAACCTTGACCATTTTAATACATTTAAATTATTATTTAATGTATGAACATGATATAAATTTGTACAAATAATATTACTTCAATGGATATAAAGTTATATTGACTATTAAATGTTACTGCATATGAAAGCAGAGAAAATTATAAAAAAACAGTATGATTAAGTGAGAATATTAATCAATTAACATTAAAAAAAAATAGTACCAATATAGAAAAAATATTGTTATGTCTAAAATATAAATTTCTAAATTTAAATAAGACATCCATTTGATCTTAAAAATATATAAGCCTAATCTTATCGTTTATCTCAAGATTTCGACATACCGATGGTAATGCTAAGTTGTAGTCATGTTACCAAAAACATATGCAGGTTCAATCTTTAATGTAATATTTACATTAATTCCATAATTTCGTAGTGATTTTATTCCTAACCTTATGTTACAACTAACTTTTTATACCATAACATCCAACATCCATTACTTTTGATGATTTAAGACTATTTACAATTACATATATTCAATGTGGGGCAAACATGAGCAGAGTAGGGAGATTAATATGTTATGGCATCCCATTTTGATTGGTCTTGCTTTTACCATGTTAATGAGGGTAATATTTCTATTTTAAAAACTAATGATTAAATACAATTATTCATTATTTTATCAAATGATTATATGAGGAAGAAAATGTTCACTTCTTAGTGTATATTGACCTGACTAGAGGGACAAGATATAAAATTTTTAATATTACCTTCACTGGATGCTCCAATGTGACATGTCGTTCCTCAAATGGCAGAGAATTGGAGTGAGGTATGAAGACTGCCTTAGGAACTCCCGCTTCTTGATTATTAGGGGGATCTGGATTTATTGCTCCTCTCATCCAGTTATACTCCATATTTTTTATTGTTTTACTCATTTGTGCCCCCTTAGCGCTCTTTATCTTTGCTATCACCATTGCACACCTCGCTCAGAGTGATCATTCGTAACTCGATCGTCAAGGAACGAGTTCCACATCGAAGATAAAAACAATCATAACACTGAGATCATGGCGAAAGGTATACCTCATTTCCTGTCATCTTCAGAAAGGCATAATTGTAGTATGAGTAGTTTAGGTTGTGTGTTTTATAATTTTAAAAAAGTTTACACATAAGAAAACACTTTGAATATAAGATGAAACTTGATTCCTCTCGCCTACTGGTCTATTAGTTGCTAAAAAACCATAGAAATCTTTAAAAAATATATCAACTAGAAATCGTGTGACATTTTTAAACTATATGTAAAGCAATCAACGTAGGCCCTGATATATTAGAACATAATACTTTTAAGGGCGTTGATTAAAATTATCGTTTGAAGAACTTACGAAATGGGCGCACGAATCGGACATTTGTTTTGTTGAGTTGGGTTACCTACCGCAGTACCTTATCTGTCGTTCACAACTCAATTGTTTTTTTTTCTATTTATTTTTAAATAATCAGAAAAAACGTGAAAAAGTTTAATAATTAAGGTATTTATATAATTAATTTTTAAAATAATAAATGAAATATTTTTAGTTTATCGGTTTTGAAATTACCTTAAATATTACATTGCTCTAAATGATAAATATTCAGCACAAAAAATTGTTTAAAAAGCAAAAAAATATTTTTAAGAACATTTGTATTTTTAAATTGTATTAGTTGAAATAAAAAATATTGAAGATTCATTTAAACAAAATCTATACTTTTTAGGGTATCGAGTTATCCAACGATACCTATCTGTTTTAGCCTGCTTATAATGCAAAACTGATTCAAATTAGAAAAGCTTGTTGTGAAGGTATAAAATATTTAAAAAAATAGTATTTTAGAAATTTTGTGCGCTTTCGGTAATTTACGAACTTCAATGAAATCCAATTATTGCCCTATATCCAGTGTTGCCATGTTTTATTTATTTCTCCCCTTGTTTTTAAAATAGAATATAGATGGCGCTCTTAGAATTAGCTGAAAAGGTGGAGGAGAAAAATCGAAACTCGCCATTGTAGTCAAATTGTAGTAGTGTATAGAATCGGGTGAATATAAGCCATTGCAACGGAACGGTTTTCTGGCTCGGGTCTTGTGTATATTGTGTTTTGAAGTGTGTGCTATTATTAAAACGAAGGTGCGATTTAGATTGTATTAAGCTTTGTAAGTATGATTTAAATATATTTAAATTTGCTAAAGAAGTCAGTAGCTGCTAAAGAATCAAGACATTCTTTCAGACTTCAGTTAATGTTCAATATGGCCGTTCCTCTATTTGCCAAATTTCATCAATACTGCAGAAATTGTTAACTTAAAATACGTTTTATTTCAATGCCGTCACGTTTAGAGATTTACAATATATTTTCTATCGTTGATGTGGCATATTGACAGAATGGTTTTTGACGTATTATTCTGAGTCATTTTGATTTATATCCTAATAATTTTATTTATTTTCGCGCAAAATAAATAACGAAAGATACTCATTATACCGTCATGAAGCCACAGGGTACACAGTACTGCATCATACCAAGTACGATATCTATGCAATTATATTTATTTAAAGTAACCGAAAATAAAATATTTCCTTTTTAATTATAAAATAAGCTAACATTAATACATAGAAACTAGGGCAAGAACAAATAAGCAATAACCAAACAGAATTTACATATTTGGAACTTAAAAGGGAAATAAGTTATACTTCAATGCATCATTTCATTAATACAATGTAAATGTTTTATCAATAGAAATACACATATAATATATATATCTTACAAAATTGTAGTTTCAGATTATACATATGTATATTATTCACAATACATTAAACTAAAATGTGGTACATGTAAAGGTTATAATAATTATTGCAAGTTCAGAAGACTATTTAGGTAACAAGTATTTTTATACATTGTGTTACAGAAGCAATTACTCGAGATCAAATGTGGATTATAACTACCACATCTGTTCTTGACCTTGATGAGACAGCTGCCAACAAAATTCCTATGTGTTTCATTTTAAATTATCCCTATTAAGGACTGTCTTTAAACATCACTTAATAACTGTGTATTGTGTTATATAGACTATGTATGTATATATGTGTTTTTGTTATAAAGGTGTGATAATGGCAACGGCGCTTCTGCCGTCACCTGTGTGAATCGGTGAGACTCGAGTGCAGTGAACCTCAAGACTGTCTCCAGTTTAATACAACCACAATGAAAATGGTGTTGTCACAACGGCAACGAGAGGAGCTGTGAGTATAACTTAATATTATATAGTTAAGTTAATATTTGCTTATTTATATAATATTCATAAGAGTTATTATAACAATTTTTCTATTATTGTGAGTAAAAAAAATCATGATATTATATATATATATATATATATATATATACATATATATAAAATTAACAGTACAGGTTGCCATAAATATGTATGTGTTAGTGATATACCAATATCCTTTTTTTTATTATCACATAAGAAACAAATATACACATATTGTGATAATTTTATCTATGATGATGAAAGAAAATAGTTTTATTATGTTTCCTTATTGTAAAGTATAATATATAAAATATCTATGATTAATAAAGAAAAGTCTATATGAATACAAGAAAGTATTTATTCATTTAGATTAGTAAAGATAATTTTGTATTTTTTTAAACAGATGATTGTAACCTTCATACTAAAAAAAAAGCATAGATATCTCCTTTTATTCTAAATTTTATTTATTTGAAGAAAAACATTAATTTATCACAATGGATATACTAAGTTTATGGTTTATGGTTACCAACACCTACACATAATGTCCACAAGTAATATTATAAGGTAACAGTTGGTCCAATTCAGCTACTCGAAGACCTTGACTTGATCTTTTTTACCAGGTGACATTATGAATACTAAACACCTGCCTCAAATGACACCAATGGCAGGTGATAATATTATTTTTAAGTAATATTTTTTTTAAAGTAAGCTAATTACAGACAAAAAAAAAATTTGCACTAAAAATATTGCATTAAATCCACATGTATTCATGGTAATTAAAAGAGGCGTTATCCTTTACTGTGAGCTTTAAGTTAGTTTACATTGTCAAGTCTTATAACAGTGTCGTTAACGGAAACGGATGTTGTTTATGGCGTTATCAAAGGTTTAACAAGTGACACTGTTTTACCAACCTGACATAATCAACGACTACGCCACAAGTGCACGTGTTCCTTATTCAAATTTTTTTTAATTTTTTTATTTGACATTACTGATCAGTCGTAAATATTAAGGTACAACTGCGTAGTGCCATTTTGATATTCATACTTTTGTAAAATAAATTTCAACTTTTTCTTTTTTTAAACTGCAAGATATGATAATTTAACAATTGTAAATAGCATGCAATATAATTTTATGATGTGAATGAAGCGGGTCATTTCGTCACACGATCGCCCTGCACGCCTCTCGACCTTTGAAAGTAACAGTGTACCTATAAGTCAATGACCGCGTCGGCGCCTTCCTCAGCCGCGTTTACCGGTCCGCAACTTTCTTTGATTCTACAAATCACATCATTATTATGTATCTGATTGATACTAAACACTATAATGATCTAAGACTTTATATATACTCACAATTCTACTAATACAAATGACATTACGGTGAGAATTGCGTTCATTACAATATATCTATATATTTCTTGTACAGTACTGACCTTTGGCCTAACGTTGCTTACATGACCAATCGTGATCAAAGTGAAAGGAAAACTGTTTTCCAAGTCTGATTATCACAGAGTACATGCGGTCCGATGCTCCGTATCACATTATCGTGATGGTTTCAACCTCACAGATGCCGTTACCTGGCATCAGTGTGACCGCGGCGAGCTTTATGATCCGAACCTTGTTAACACCGGTTAAGCAATAAGGTAACCTCTATCTGTGGTGCTTTAGCGAAAGTATGCTTATTCAACTGTGTTATAACGTAGCCGGTGCTGTACATAATTTTTTTTAATATGAAAACGCCAGGAACATGTTTAAAACGATGAAATTGTGAGAACGTTAAGTTAAATCATGTTCAAGTTATAAATTTTTGTATACTTAACTTCGAAGATTTTCGAATATGTATAATATTAATCTAATAATAATAATTAAATTGTTACGTCCCATTTGTTTTCTATATTTGCAGCTATCGTAAGTTTCTATACTATTTTCAGTTGGACTTGTTTTTATGTTAATAAGGAGATTGTTGTATGTTAAACACATCCTGCCTCCAGGTTCCGCGAGCCTTGATGTGAAACAAGTTGTCGATAGTCAAACAGATGCTCTAACTCTACATAACGTTACGCTTACAATAAGTTTGCATCGTGACTAAGTACGGAGCGTTAATAGTTTTTCATTCATAAATCTTCGCACTTCATAGCGTTGATATAATTTATTGATAGGAAACTTGTGTTAAGCGTACTGTTAAAATAAGTTTTAATAATTTTATTTTTAAAAGATACACTTAAGAGATTCGTTCGCTGTATATAATTTTTTAATTATTTTTAATACAAAAATGTTGTCATAATATGATGATATAGATTATAGATGAATAGATCTATTTTAATGTTCAAAAAGTTAATTCATTTTTGTTACGACAAAAAATAATTTTATTTAAAAATATTTTATTCATATTAAAAATGATACCGTATATGTATATCACACATTATATATTTACCGTTATATTGTCCATTTGTATATAGATTTTTGCACAAAATCGGACTATATCAATATCTAATTAGATTAAAATCGGTCAAGCGTTTTGACCGTCAAAAGTTAAGACGATTTTTTTTTGTATTTACAACATCAAACAATTATCACATCGATCGATTCATATAAAATTTTCATTAAAAAATATTTGTTTAACTTTTAAATTGACCTAAGTTATGCTGTCTTACAGTAAAATATCTATCTGACCGTTATATACATATATATGAAATAGAAATATATCAAAACAAATTAATAAAGACAATAGTTCCTTTGCCCTTAGTAATAGTATTAATTTTTACATATTTTAACTAAACAATTTGTACTTTCAACGTCTTCCATATATTCGTTAGTAGGATTAATTAAAAAATTATCAATAAATATCATATAAAAAATGTTTTAATTTTTCATTTCTATGAAATATGTGAGTTTTAAGTATATTAAAAACTTAAGTAGTCGATTAAAAACTCCGTCACTGCGTTTAATTTGATGTTAAGTAATTAGACTTACGTCTAATTACTACGACGAACACAATTTGATTTAATTATTGTTTTCTATTTGAAATTTAATTCAAGTATTAGCATTCAGCATTCCATGGATTCACCGTGAGGGTGCCGGGTCCATCGCGTTGCAGGGATATGAGCCCAGGCTTCAAGAGCACCTGGGACTTGCGACCCAGGTGTAGGTTTAAAGGGCCCCTATATAACGCGCGTTAAACGTTCACCTCCACGGTCCAAACTCTTCTCTCTAGTATATATATATATATGTCCACATGTTTTGTCTACCTTTTTTTTAGTTAAACGGTTTTATTATAAATAGTCATTGTAATTTTTCATATAAATGCCATAAAAGTTAAAAAAATAATTAGGTAGACACCTAATATGGGTTTATTTGAATTAAAGGAACTCATAACTTATTCGGTTTTCGTATAATCTTCGATTGAATTGTTCGTTTCGTAGGGTCTTACTATTGTTATTTAGTGTTATCAAAGCTTATGTTTAACATTTTACAAAAATATCATATCTATAATACGGTACATTTTAAGTTATTTACGTGAACTTAGTTATTTGCACAAACTAGTAAGTCTTGAATTAATTTATTTCGAACATCTTCTGTTTGGAGGGGGATGAAACTTCAATAACAAAATTTAACCAAAAAAATCATTTAATAAATTGATCAAGATGTTATTTAATAAAGAGAAAATGGTTAATATAAAATTTAAATAATTATTTTGTGTGGTAAGACTTTCTATATGACTGTTTTATAACGAGAGGATAGTCTGCATTCCAAAGGAAAAATGTTGTCTGACGGTTCATTGACTTCAGGTCTAGAATTAATATGTAGATAACAATATGACACATAGAAAAAAATAATACAACAGATAATGCATAATAAAATATTATTTATTGCTACAGATAATAAATACGGTTGGGAAAATAATAAACGCTCGAGAAATATATACTAAATACATAAGGACTCTTGGCTTATCAATAATTGTTACTTAAATACCTACTTTCAAATGGATTAAAAAAAATGTGAATAGAATTATTTATAATATTTTTTTTTGTTATATACTTGCTATGTATGAGAAATGGGGGGATTAAAATATTGTCGGTTAAGGAAATAAAAAAAAAATCACATGACTTGGATTATCGAAGTCGTTTGTAATGAATATCGTTAATTCATAATTAAAAAAAATCGATCTAACATTTTGATTATTCAAAAATTTATATTGAAATGTCGTTGATGTTAGGTTACAGCGAAATAAGTTTAAAAAACGAATGTTGCCTTATTTTGAGTTATATTTGTATGATATGAAATGAACAAAATGTTTATGTCGACAAGAAAATACACGGGGTAACTAGAAATTTAAACTCAAAAGAAAGAAAGAAATATTATATTATTATAATTAAAAACCTTTAATTAAACCTGTATACAATAATAAATATAATAATCTTTATCCATTATATTTGTACGTACGTCTGTCACGCTTAGATAGATGTATTGATTGCTTTTTAACTGTATAATAACACGAAAAATATATACACCAGGAAATTATGTTCCGTTCAGAAGTAAATAATCCTTAAATAGATCCTGTATCTGATGATAGTACATAGCAAAAATGATCAAGTCATCAATATATAGATATCAATTTTTGTTTATATTATATATATAAAAATAACACAGAATCAGTCTCATAAATTACACAAAAATCTGACGCGCCCCAACATCTCGTTCACATAAATTATTCTTAGAGGTGATATCATTATTGAAATATAAAAAAAATAAGTGTAAATAAAAATATTGATTAATGTGTCATATGTTTTTAATGATTATGTTCTTCACCTTAAATAGCTTATTTTCGTAAAAATTCAATTCTCATATTATATCGTTCCACATTTTTAAGGATATTTTTTATGTCATCTTTACACTCACAAATTATAATAGTTTCAAAAAATTATAAGATTATTTTCTAAACGATAATCCAATTATACCCTCAGGGTTTAAATCTTAACCGACCTGTTCTGTTACGAACCCACATGATTAAAAACTATACCGACTTTCTAAAGTGAATCTATCAAATTAATTACATTTATACGCAAACCTCTAACGATTTGACTGCAAATAAGAGTACAGACAATGAAGACTTCGTTGTTACATCACGTCCATAAGGTCTCGGCGATTTCTATACTATTAATCGGGCCGAATTCCTGACTCACCTTGCATTTGACACAGAACACATTACGTCAACGACATTAACATAATCTATCAAGATCGTAATCTCAATTGTGCAACATGATGTATTATAGAAAGCTCGCTATTATTTGGTACGGACTAAACATAAATATATTGCACATTTGACGGTTATTGATTTAAATCAATTAGAGGTTGTACAAATTTATTATATAATTACGTTATACGTACGTGATATTTGTACAATGTGTACACATTCCTGTACCGTAGATGGATGACTCATCTCGTTTGTCATTGAGATCGTTACGGTTTATAGGGTTGACAACGGCCTGTTTCTAATTATGGAATGTTTGGATCGCAGGGTTGTGAACATTGAATAAAACAAATGTCGCTATGACGTCATGAGCTGGCAAAACCAACTACAAATATAATGTATAATTCTATTTCTGTATGTCATATACAAACTAAATTATTTATGCGATCGTGTAAAACTTAATCAATACATGTTATAAAACAAAGTCCCTCGCCGCGTCTGTCTGTTCGTTCGCGATAAATGGGAAAACTATTACACAGATTATCAAGCAGTTATCACCACTCGATAGCGTGTTTCTCGAGGGAGGTTTTAGTATATAATTTGTTAAGTTTTTGTATTTACTTGTACTTGTGTACATTAACGATATCTGTTCAAGATGTCAGGAAATATGAGTCGTCTGTGAGCTTTCAACGAAAACGCTGCCTAAAGTCTTTGAGATACAACAAAATTATATATGGTGGAATTGTGTATCTTATATAGGTCTACAGAAAAATCCGCGGTGGCATGTATACCTTAAGGATAACATACTATATCCATTTTACAAGTTTTTAAAATTGGCATTCCTAAAGCGTTTATTGGAATGCTATTTACATAAATACGGTATTAATTCTTATCGAAAAAAACTTCGTTTTCAAGCCTACATCAATATCTGTAAATTACTTTTTAAATAATTTAAATCGGGTGAATCATTATAAAGTTATCATAATATAAGTTTAATAAATCTCAAAATTAAATAGACTATTTTATATTTTTTGTAAAGAGTCCGTGCGAGTTCGGGGCTGGTTCCTAGTTACATAATAATATACAAACGGCAACACATATATACGTATTCGTATATATGTGTATATATTTACAAATTTTCTTAGATGTTACAAGGTCCGTTATATGTATTATATATAGAACATACTTAAAACGACATCATAAGCGGTATATATATAGAGTATAATTTATTTATGATTGTAAGGTCCAAGCTCCGTTGTACGATCCCGTCTTGTCTGGAATGCAGCCTGCAGACTGCGAATTCTAGTCTACACCGGTCTAGGTTCTATCCGCTAGTTAGACTGCCGCATGCCGCATGCCGTACACTGCAGCATACAACGCTATTATAATAATGTTTATATTATGTATATTAATTTCATCTTAGGGATTTTATTCGACTTGGGGTATATGTAAAAATCAAATATAAGTATTGCTGTTATCTATATAATGTGTGAATAAAAATGTAAAATATTTTTTAACGAGAAGCAAAATAGGGAGTAACACGAGTGTTATTCCGACTAATAGTTTCTTAATACGATCAGTAGGCAGGCTTGTATATCGATTACTGTACAGTACGCGTCTTAACTAGTCAACGACCTCCCCCGTGCTTATTAATTTACCTTTTTAACAGGCTCGTGTAACAAATCACCCTAAACTTAAATGTTTTCTATGTAGGTATCACTCGCTTAATGATTTAAGCCGTTCAAAGTATTTCTTATACATAGTTTTTGCTTTAAATGTATTAAGTATATAATGTACAAGAACATGAATGTTATTTATGGTTAAAATAACTTATAATTTTTTTTGTTATTCTTGTTTGTTATAAAGTCTCCTAAATTCTCTGCAACCTTTCCGTGACATTAAAATGACGGGACTCCCACGCGGCGGCATTCAGATTTTATGTTGTATACATTTCGCAAAAAGGGGATCATAATGACGCATTGCTGACGTAGCCGGCCGCCCTCCGCCCTCCGCCCTCCGCCACGAGAGCGATCGATAAATATACAGCCGGTGGCTTCCTTTCTAGAAGGGAATACAGCTGAGAATAAACTCAAAGACCCTCATAATGCACTAGATAATAAAAAAAATTAAACCTTCTACCACACTGACTACGCTTATATGTACGTAACATTAACATTAGATGCACTCCCTGAACAATATCTAGTTAATCTTACTTAAATTGAACCTCCAAGCAATGTGCAACATCATTTATAACATTAACAGTAGGTCCAAAGTTTGTTCTCGTTCACTTATAATAAAACAAATATATATATCTGTCGAGTTTGGAAACCTTGTGTTATAAACGTTGGTGTGTAAATAAACACAGACCCGTAATATATCTGACGTAATAGTACGTCTCGATTATACTTACAATATGACTTGATTCGTTTTAACGATTTTCGTTCACAAATAATCAAGGATTTGCATTTTCGGACTTAAAACGGTTATAATCTAGTATTCTAGCATTCTTTTCTAGTATAGTTTTTTAAAGACTTATAGTAATGTGATTTTAATAAACGCATAGCTGAAAAAACAATTTAATTATACAAGTAACGTATTAACTAAATTATCTTATTTGAATGCATTACATTAAGTGAAAATGTAAGGTTAAAACGTCGGTTGCTATTTATATATATATATATATATATATATATATCTCGTGGCGAGTAACAGACGTACGTATATTTTAGCGTTGTTTGTGAAAAGCTGCACGTGCTATGCTAATGATATATATATATATATATATACACAAATGATAGTTGTTTGTACAAACATATCAACTATACCTACAGTTGTACTAAAAGTACGTTATGGATTAGGAGCCAATGACTCACTATTGCGTATTAAATTTAGTCCACGGCGTCTATAGTAAATGATTCGTTATTTCAAATTGGAGACCTTAATTACAATTCATTTATATACACTGAGTACTTTGCGTGTTTAGTTTGACGATACAAAACATGTAGTATTAGGTAAATATTGTATGTGTCACGTTGATATATTTTCTAAATAAATGTATTAGATTTTAAATAGTTTTATCTTGTGTTTACTGAAGTTTGATAAGCGCGTAGTATTTTAATGTGATCCCGATTTTTTTCTAATAAAGAACTGAATGTTTTTGTCAAATAATAGCGGCTGTATTGGCCTACAAGTCTATATCATACAGTAAAGGTCCTATTAAAGTTAATTCTGAGTTTTAAAATAAAATCATTGACTGTCAGAAAGATAAGAAAGACGATTTTGTAAAAAAAAGTGCTGTTTTGTTCTGTTTTTTTTTTTAAATCACAAACAGATACTTAAAGTTATTTTTTTTTATATATCTCTAACCGACGTTCAAAAATAGAGTGAGTTTAGCTTCCTTATATTAAAAAAAATACTAACGCTTCTGACTTAGCCTAATCGAATATTTATTTTTAATTTTAATTCTGTTATGTTTTGATAAATCTCTGTCATTGGGAACGAAAAATGTTAACAAATTATAACATATATAAACAAATAAATATATTTTCTGTTTGACATCTCTTCATATATAGAATATTCACTTAGTTATAAATGAATGTGAAAAATACTTTTGAGACTCTCTTTGTATTGGTATGGTGATGTCTATGTACATACATCAATATGTACAAGTCCTTATATGTGCTTATAACGTTATGCTCTTAGTACAAGTTTGCATCGTTACATTACAAACTAAGCATTTCCCGTTCCTCATTTAATAACATATCACCTATGTTATTTACGAATGAAATACTGTTAACATTAAGTATTCAAACGATGCAAACCGTGATAAGCGTACTTGTATTAAACGTTGTCCAAACACGTTAACGTCTCGTCTCCAAGTCCGTGTCCAGTTCTACATTTAAATAGCCATAGTTTAATTCCTGTGTTATATTCTCTTATTTAGTAATATGTATATCTCATTTTGGTCATATCTCTCACTTCCCATTTACCCATATAAGTATTTATAAGTTTTATGACAAACGGGCAAATAATATGTGGGCATTTCATTATCCGATTTTTACAAAAATATTATGTATCACATAAAGCGCTTTAAAGCATTTTTATGCTGTAATTTAAGTATAATTTAACATTATAATTTTGTTTATTCTTTGTTAGAAATGTTCTAAGATATTAATGTCAGAACCTTACAAAATATTACCATATACTGACCAATTTTGATGAGTTTTTTTTTTTATTGGACAGCGAGTTTTCTTGTGATGTTTCTTAGCTGTGTTTTGTAAATATGGATTTTGCAGAGTAACAGTATCAGCTCTTGTCCAAAATGATTTAAGATTTTATGTCCTATGATTACCCGACAGTCATGCCAATATAATTATTAAATGACATTTTATCAAGAGTTTTTTTTATATAATAAAATGTTCATAATATATTTGGCAGACACGGTCAGTAAGTGATAAGTACTGAGTGCCCTTCGATTTGTATTATGTCGACGGAAATGTAGCGTGAAAGTTATTTTCTCAAGACTCCCGCGGCTCGAGAGAGACAACTTTCGCTGTGCCATCGTTACTGAACTTATTTACCGTCTAAGTCCAGAGATCGAGTCCCTATAAATATAGAAACTAAATATATGTACCTACTGAAAACACATACCACTTCGACGCTTCATAACTTAGGTCAGTCAACAACAAAATTGGTCTCTTTAAGTATTTTAAAGCTCAGAGATGGCGGGCATTAAATAGAATTTGTAGAATACTGATAAAAACTATACTATTTACTGATAATATTAATATGAATGCGAGAGTTTGTGAGGACGTATAGATGTTGGTTTCTCATTAACGCGAAAACTACTTGACTAATTTTGATGAAACTATAAATTATTATAAGTTGGACATTGGAATAACACATAGGGTGTAATTATTGGAAAAAAAAAACAATTTATTTTTCACAGAATCACAGTTTAACAGTTGTACTTTTCATAAAGTCACCTATCACGTCATATAAGTCGCTGCCACTTGGTCAATCGTTACTACAAATGTTTCGTTTTAGCGCACTACACAATTCATTCGGAGCTCAATTCTAAATTCCACACGGACGGACTCGCTATCAAAAACTAGTTTAGTAAATAACAAATTTAAACAAAATAAAAATTTATTATTAATATTCTCAACATGTCGCTAAATCTCACAACTTGCAACTTGTATCCCACGCGAACAATAGGACCCTGTGTAACTGATTGTCTCTGAATCGATTTAGTTTCACCTTCTAGATAACTGACACATCAAGCGATAAATTAATATCAATCAAAGAAACTCTAGGCGGCTATCGATTTGTCGCACTGTCTAAGAATTATTTGAATATTGTAAGAAGTTTGTGATTAACGAAATAAAATAATACTCATATTTTCTTATATAGTATGTAATAATTTTATATTATTTATTCACCGAATAATTGGATTCTTTCGTCGTGTTGAACTGATTTTGTGTTCTGTACGCCTACCACAAGTTTGTACCGTCACACTACGAACGAAGCGTTTACCGTTTCGCATTATCATGTGCGAGGATTTATTAATCAGAAACTACAAACGCGTAGTGGACTGTGAAAATGTAAACTAATTTGGTTTAGCATATTTACGTAATTTTTCTTTAGGTATATCGAAAATGTTGATGTAGGTTTAGATGAAAGTTTTAAACTTGGTCAGAGTTAAATAACTATAACAAATGTATTTCTTTATAATAAAACAAATGAATATCATTACCGTATCAAAAACACAAAGTTATAATTATAAAGAGATATTTTCTATATACTTTTACATGCTTGTCATTATTTAAAAAAATACTCTGCCATTTAGTATTGGTAACATTGTTTAATATCCGAGCGTTCGTGAATGTTGCCAAAATTGTATTACACAACTAAAATTAATGACCAATACGTAAACCCAATATTATACTGACATAAAATGAATGTACGAAACACCTGTTAATTAAATAATAGGGATAATATAGGGGCTTATGGTTCGACGAGGACGCTTTATCAATTTGGGACAAGTTCGCCGCGTGCTGATGACCTTAGTTCCGACGTTGATCGCTTTGATTATATCGATGATTCACGAAAAGCAAACACTATTTATATATATATAAAATTTAGATTTGATTTTCATATAAAATTTAAATGTATATTTGAATGTATTTATGTAAATTTTATGTGTATATACTATATATAACTCTGCCCGCTATCATAATGATACTATATAAATCTGGATATATGTATAAATACGGGTTTTGTTTTTCTGTTATTATTCTACGAAATTAATAATACATATATTTTTTACACGTAACAGCTTCAAGGTATATAATTGAATTTCGTTAATTATAAAGTTTGTTATATTAAATTAAACAATACGTTTTAAGGAACAAAGCGATCGCTGACTACCTCGGCAGCAATGGCTACAACGACGCTCTGGAAGCGTTCAAGAAGGAGGCGGAGATGACCGGGGAGATGGATCGCAAATTCGGTGGTCTGCTGGAGAAGAAGTGGACATCCGTTATAAGGCTACAGAAGAAGGTCAGTCTATTATATTATTAGTTTATACTCCTTAGATCTTTTGAACGGAACACTTTTATATACCAACATTTTATTGGCTAAAGTCCTTGATTCCGAAAATATCAGCATTAATAATACATCAATGAGCTGTTTTAGGTTCATCACATTCATCAGCGAAAGCAGTGCTGTAGTTTTAACGCGAAAATTTCCTAATTTAATATTTTTTTCTATATAGCAAAAATTTCATTGACACTATACTCCTATAAATGAATAAGCCATGTTTGCAAGAAAATGAGAAAATTTTCTCTGTATATAGTGTGAGGTTGCAAACCTGTACAAAGTATGACGTAGCTCCTGAGATTAGGGATTTAAATCGAACAGCGCAGATCATTATAGACCCAGAAAATCTTTTCCATTATCCTTTAAGTTAAAAGACAAAAAAAAATCAAAAATGTTTACCTTTACAATAGATAAATATAATAAATGTAGGTAGTTACATAAAAAAAAATCAGAAAGATAACTCCATGTCACACATTATTTTCAAATCAAGTAACGTTATTATAACGAATAATTATTTGAGCTCATCTCGTCCCGGGTGATGTTAATTCTTTGAGTCGTGAGAACCACTGAATCTTTATATCGAGACGTGTTCAACTAATTTAATTTGACGGCCAACAGTATCCTGTCTAGATAGATTAATCAATGATCGTATCAAAATAACAGTATATAGAAAATTTTATACAATAGCGTTTCACACGCTCGTTTATTTGCACGTTGACTGTCATTGTTACGTTATTTCTTTGTACTAATATATAACATATATACATATATTACGCAATAAGTATGTATTGGAGTTCAAAAACATCTCATACTGGCGCTGGGGCTGCTTGGATCGATAGTGAAACTTCTAGGTCACAGATTTGTCGCACTGGCTCTAGCTAGGCTGGTCATGAACTCTTTTATATTCTACGCTATTCTATACTCTAATGAGAACTATAGAAGTCGAGTCGTTGTTATAATCCAGAATCTAGATGCTTTTCTAAAAATGCTACAAATAAAAATATTATAATTTTAATTTCTTTATGCCTTATTCTTATTTATGTATATATAATTTGTATTAAATACAGTATACGAACTAAGTTTTGTGAATTATAAAATTACCAATAATAATGAGAATAATTAAATATATATAATAAAATACAAGTGTAGTTGACAAAATATCGGATATAAATCAATAGATTATTTATATAGAACATATTAAAAATAAAATATATTATGTGGAATAGTCAGTATTTATTGACGCTTTTGTTCTTAGCCAAAAATAATTTGGAGGAGACGCGTGGGTATGATGTAATATGGCAAACGGAATAACTCATCACAAAGAGACTAATGTGTACTTTAAAATATTAAATAATTCCTGTTTTCACTCATTTTTTTTTTAAGTAACGATTACTTCTATATTAAAATATGTATAAAACTTTCTAACACAACGAACAATCGTTATGTAACGCCAAAATATTATACATCTCCAGGTGATGGAACTGGAGTCGAAGCTGTCCGAGGCTCAGAAGGAGTATATAGAGGGTGCTCCGACACGGGCCAAGCGCACGCCCACAGAGTGGATACCACGACCGCCTGAGAAGTTCTCACTGACGGGACATCGGGCAACTATTACTAAGGTATTGTACTACCATATATATACTAATTCAGGCTTTGAAAAATGAATCAAATTTATTCGAGCTATAGTTATGGCAATCAACCGACAAGGACATCATTAGTTTGTGTCACGTGACATCCTACAGCACGGAGTTCCAGGCTTAATTATATATTGTCTTGGTCTGATGCCTGTGATCGCTGTAGAGCTTCATCAAATTCTGTCAGAGGTTTTTGTATAATATTTGCATTAAGATGACGTTTTTCCAGCGACTGCAGATTCAAATCCCGTTCGCATCGATGAATCTTTCGCTCTATACCTTTTTATTCGAATTTCAATTAACGTTTAAAATTTATTCTGATAGTTTATCACGAAGTATTATTTACAGAAAAATAATAGTATATAACTTTTTTTAGTCCCATACGTTCAACTTAATTATTATCTTCCTAAGTTATATATTTGTTAACGTTTTTGTAATATTTATTTTAATACCCACAGGTGATATTCCACCCGTTGTTCAGCTTGTTCGTGTCGTCCAGCGAGGACGCCACGATCAAAGTGTGGGACTTCGAGAACGGTGACTACGAACGAACCCTCAAGGGTCACACGGACTCCGTACAGGACATCGCGTTCGACCAGCACGGGAAAGTGCTGGGTAACTAACACACAACATAATACATACCGAATAACATAACGAACGATCACGCTCAGTATGAAATGTGTTTCTTAATACCTATGAATGATGGTTTTGTTGTAAAAAGCATATGTACGTATAAATTTACATACGTATATACTTCACCAAGAGCAAGATCCAAGTAAGAGAACATCTAACTCTTTTTTTTTCTCCTAAGGAACTGCTCTTAGTGCCCAAAGAAATAATTTTTCATATCGAACTAAACTTTCAAGAGATCATGTTACGTAATATAAGGTTTTTTTTATCAATAAAAATGCATGTGTCACGTGTCCGTTTCCCCTTGGGAACTATACTGAAACAAGGCCTAACTTGTATTAATATAGGGGACAGTTACCATATAACATATGTATAAAGTAAAATTTTATTAAAATACACATAAGTCTTGTTTGAATGAGTAACAGTAATATGCTTCTCCACGTACATATAAACCAACACGCTTATTATAGTATAATATTACGTCACGTTTCCAGCATCCTGCAGCGCGGACATGTCTATAAAGCTGTGGGACTTCAACCAGAGCCACGAGTGCATAAAGACCATGCACGGCCACGACCACAACGTGTCCTCGGTGGCCTTCTCGCCGGGGGGAGACATCGTGTACTCCGCCAGCAGGGACAAGACCATCAAGGCCTGGGAGGTCGCCACTGGGTGAGGAACATGTACACGCACACACACACACACACACACACACACACACACACGAGAGAGAGAGAGAGACACAAACACACACGCGTACAGTGTTATACGTATGGATGTGTATTTGTTTAATGACTTCTTCTGATGAATGTAATATAGTTATTCTTTCATATAAAAATAAATCTTAATTTGGAGTGGATCCAATCAGATTATTAATTTTCTATAGACAGGAATAGAAATTACATAAAAAAAAATATTGATAAGTGATTATTTGGATGTTTAACTGTTATTACTTTGCCAGGTATATAAATTGATCAGTCAATGAATTTACCAGCTTGTGGCTTGTGACGACTCTTACGACGAGTAACCTTATATATCTGAAAGATGATTTTCGAATAACTATTACTAGCGAGCGTTCAAAATACAAATTGACATTTACTATTGTAATTTAATATAATTTCCAGTTACTGCGTGAAGACTTACAAGGGTCACCGCGAGTGGGTGAGGATGGTGCGAGTGTCTGCTGACGGGAAGCTGCTCGCTTCCTGTTCCAACGATCAGACCGTACGCATATGGAACGCCGAGACTAACGAATGCAAGGTACCATAGAGTATAGACCACCAGTATGACGCACATCACCACATGAACATTATTAATGAGACCATTATTGTTACCATGTTTAGTAAATAATAGTGAGTGAGTCACGAGAATCGATTGGAACTATTTATAGATGTTTAGTTACAAGGAGGTTTACTTTTTTTTAACATTAAACACTATTAAGCTATTATGTTGTGTGACAGTGACTTTTTTAGTTTTTGTGAAACTACCTCACACAAACAAATATATATAAATGTTTTTAATCTATGGTTTGATATCTAGCTGCTAATATCTATTAGACAAAAATAGTTTTTTTTTCTACCATCAAAATATTAATTACCTAAGTATTCATAGTCACAACCTAGTATATTTTCATTACTAATAAAACGATGTTAACAAAACAAAACTTAAATTATACGCTGAAAAAAAGTTTAGCATATTATTCTAGACTTATATTAACAAAGATTATTAGAACACCAAATTATGTTAATAACGACAAGTTAAATCAAAGTTTTATAAAAAAAAAAATTAATACGTTCAGATGGAGCTACGCGAGCACGAGCACGTGGTGGAGTGCGTGTCGTGGGCGCCCGAGGCAGCAGCCGCCGCTATCAACGAGGCGGCCGGCGGAGACAACCGCCGCGCCGCCTACCACGGACCCTTCCTCGCGAGCGGCTCCAGGGATAAATCCGTCAAGGTTAGTGTAACGAATATTGACACTATGAATCAGCCTTTCCCAAAGTGAGCGCTCTAAGCCTAAAGGGGGCGTTGACAGACCCACAAAAATGGGGACGTTTTATAGAGACTGGAGGGTGATTTGTAATTTGATTTAGCTAGAATATCTTGGTTTTTGGGCACCAGATAAAATAAGTTTGGGAACCTCTGCTATTAAATAATATAAAGTCCAAACAGCATATTCGATTTGATGGGAAAACGTTAGACTCCTTTCTATATCCTGACGTATTCCTTGGTTCCCAATATTAGAACTTAACGTTTAACCAGTATCCAATGATCCCCCACATAAGTGTTGACCATACAATGTTATCAGATCTGGGACGTGACGACGGGGCAATGCCTGGCGACGCTGGTGGGTCACGACAACTGGGTGAGAGGCGCCGCGTGGCATCCCGGCGGACGGTACTTACTGACGGCCTCCGACGACAAGACGCTGCGTGTCTGGGACGTCGCTCACACGCGCTGTCTCAAGACACTGTACGCTCACCAACACTTCGCTACCAGCCTCGGTCAGTCAACAACGACTATTGCACCTGTGACCTTTACACTACCCTCATATATAGAGAAAATTAATTGTTCATACGTAAATCTTAGTATTTGATTCATTTCTTAATATAAAATTGAAAACGCTCAAGTAAAATCAAATTTATGATAAAATATGTATTGATTTAATTTGATCGACTTGTATGTATTACCTATATTGATTATCCGTGAACTTTTAAATTCTATGAACTTAGTTTATTTACACTACTTCAAACTAAATGACTCCTGAACGATTCTCTCACACCTCGATCTTAATGATATAAACATTGTCAGTTAAGCAATTGTGGGGTATACTTTAAAGAACTGATTTTCTTAAGGAAACAGAGCACTAGCTCCTTTAACTCCAAGCCGTATAGACACGACACTTGTAAAAGAAATTATAAATAAACGATCTTCAGTATCGAATGTATTTAATCAAAACTGCTTCCCTCTTTACAGATTTCCACAAGAACTTGCCATATGTGATATCCGGCAGCGTCGATCAGACCGTCAAAGTTTGGGAGTGTCGCTAGGAACATTGCCATTGTAGTAACTTAAACTCACCGATGCTATATGTATCATTATAATTCACGTTTAATAGAACCGCATACAGAGCAATTTGATTTTTATTTTAATTGCGATTTTTTTTTTTTTTTTAGAAATGGGAAAATAATTTTGATAATATATAGATCGTTTCTTCCTTTCAGTTCATATCTGGTATGAGAGTGCTATGTCCATATTGTACGTGAACGGAATTAAAAACACATTCCATTTAAACTATACATCATAGATAATAAACGTTTATAGGTTTTTTTTTTTGTTCATTCTGATCTTATAACTACCTTGAAATTTTAAAAATACGGCGTAGCATCAGTCTCTACCGTGACGAACAATGAAGTGAGGAGTTAAAGCTGTGTTATAATTTAACATTTCATTATTCTATTTTATTTTATAGTTATTTTTTATCCTTAGAGATGTTTAGACGTAATTTTATTTTGGTATGGATAGTTGAATATGTTTTCTAACCGGCCCGCTCTATACAAATCGTACCTTAACGGGACGTTAATGATTTTTAGTTAATATTAATATGGTAACACATGACAAACATCCGGGTTATGGTAATTTTATTTGGTAATCTAAAATCTTGTATATAAAGGCGTCTTTTTTTTCTCCATTCGATTTAACCTCATTGTGTTTGTTTGCTCAGCTAACAACATCAATGGATGTGTGTAACGGTGATTGAAGGTTACATTTTAATGATTATAATCTATCCGCAATACATGAGAACTCGGTCGAGACGTACGCTTTGTTTTTAACGATATCGCAGTCGTATAGGGACTTATTTTAAGTTTTGTCAAATCAAAACTTTAACTATAAGTTAGAGTGTTATATTTTAAAGATTTTTTTTTTTTACTATTTATTTCAGTGTTTTAATTTGTATGTCTCAAATGAAAAAAAAAATGTTTTATTAGCTAGTGCTTTAAATTAAATTACCGATTAAGTGATTTATTTTGCAATAGTATATCATATAATAAATACCCTTATATCGATTTTAAGTTGTTTGAATTAAATCATTCTAGTTGTGTACGTAATGGAAGTGTGTGATATGTATGTTATAATTTTTTATTATTATTATTACTACGCTGTTTGTGGTAGCTAGGTTCAATGACGGCTGCATCTAGTTATTTATTAGTACCTTGGCAATATCTCGCCCGGTATAACTAGATTATAGTTGTTAGTGTGAAGTATTGTCATACTCTAAGCTTTGCAGTGCTTGCACGCCAAAATATGTATTAATGGGGTCTGTTGGTACCATGCTAAGTAGCGTTTGTTGTTTATAATGAATATTTACAGCATGTGAGCCAATTACATAGCATGGTAATGCATGATCATTTGCTTTATTGATGTAGATTACTAGTGACATCAAGGAGGTTATATAATTTATTGGGATTAAATATATATATGTATGTAGTCACTCTAATTAAATTTTATTCATTGATAATTAATTTAATCTGTGGCATTTTAAAAAGGATATTCATCTTATTTTTGTTTTGCGATAGGAATACATTAAAAAGTTTACACATATATAATCTCCTTGGTCTCAAATGGAAGTCATTTTTCAAGCTTGAAAAGAAATTGTATGTTAAAATAAGAAGTTTGTACTACGGTTATCAATATAAAATAGTATTTGCACTAGTATCAGGATTTTTCTTATATAATAACAAAATAAAAATGTATCAACAACAAATCCTCTCGCTTGTATACTGAATAATCTCGAACTTTAGGGGACATTCATCACTGAGGATTTCTGTGTATGCCCATTCAACTTCTGTATTTTGTCTAAATTCATATAGAAAATGAACTACCAAAACTCAATAGAATTTGGTCTAATATTTTCTGTAAATAAATTAATAAAATATGTAATTTAAGGAGTGTTTTTTTTTTCAACTACATAACGAAACAACCCAACCCTCCGAGTACAGTGGTAACAAACATGTCAAATCAGACTAGGTGTGATATAAAATATCTTATATATATATTTTTAATTGAAATCAACTTTAATAATTAATATTTTCTTTAATTTATAATTTATACGGTAAAGATTTTTTTATAACTTAAAAATGATTGGTTTCATCAGTTTTTTATTTTACAATTTTAATTCAATACAATAAATAAACAATATGGTCATTTTATACAGTATCGTAACGTTATTCTAGTATATTTTAATTACATTAACACTAATATATATATTTTTTATTTTAAACTATGGCCACGTTCACACTGGAATAGTGGAATATTGAAGAAATTAGTGCCACAATTCTACATCAAGTTACATATAATCTTTATATTGCGCTAGTCATTATATTAATGCGGGGCAACCCTATAACATATTGTGGCAATTTTTTAAGCAATTTCTATTTAACAATAT
Organism: Danaus plexippus; assembly: GCF_018135715.1. Lineage (NCBI taxonomy): Eukaryota > Metazoa > Arthropoda > Insecta > Lepidoptera > Nymphalidae > Danaus > Danaus plexippus. Next base: position 2,586,494 of record NW_026869849.1, on the reverse strand, counting down.
TTTTGAAGACTGTGACTTGTGACTGAAGACAATGAATTCTTGATCTATGAAAAATAAATAATAAAATAGGAAAATTTGTAAAATATCTCATTCTTTAAGCAATGGTTTATTATATCTTTAATCCATGTTAAAAATATATTGTATATCTGTTTTTAAATGTTAATTTGCATGCTTACAAGTATGAGATCATATTATAAAGCCATCTCTCTCTTATTGATACTTATAAAATTATCATTAATATTAAATACTTATAAAAATAAAGAGAGTAATGTTGTTATTTAATCTGTGTGCAATGAATATTTGAAAAAATATAACATTTATTTAAGCACGAAGCGAAGCAAGATATAGAGAAAACTTTTTCATTACTTTGTATTAGACTCTTATTTGTTACAAATAAAACAGTAAGTATTCATATTGGACTATAAAAGGCACGTTATTTTTGAATTAGTAAGGCTCAGTGAAACAGGACTTATAAAGCACACCACAAAATTCATTGATATTTTTCTAAAAAATTGATAATTTTTAGATTTATTTGAAACATGCATATATAAGGTGCGTACTTTTATTGTTACGATTTTATTTATTCCCTATGAATATATATACAATTGAATACTTTTCCTTTTGATCTTGTTCAAATTAATTTACATATTTTAATTTTCAAATATTATAAGTTACAGCAGAAAAACTTCAAAATTGACTGAGAATTGTAATATGAAATATCTTTGATGTCTTTGGTTTAAGGTATCGATAAATTACTCGATTTCGAACAAAATAATTGAACTATTCGTAATAAAATATTTAAATAACACTCTATTTAAAATGAAATAGATATAGTTATTAAGCATTTTTCTTCTTTTATTGTCTAAAAATTTTTATAACACAATTCTGTATGTATAATCAACGACAATTTTTCAATTATTTTCTGATTGTTATTTTGGCTTTTATTTCATAAAGCCACAGTATTAAAAAAGAGCGATAATAAAATGTATATTTTTATCGACGATTAAAATACTCTAAAGAACTGTAGATCGTCTTCTACCAAAATATCGATGTGTCATTCGGTTAATCGATATTTCAATACTAAGTCAACTCTAAGCAGTAAGCATTGCGATTTTGAGTTGTGAGACATTTTACCGAATAGACACTTCGTTTCTTTAGTGCGTACTGTAAGCATTCGATATTCCTGTGATCAAATTTTATATTAAAAATTGAGAGAATCGCGATGTTAAATTGCTTAAGCTGGATAGTATATCGTTGAAAGTGTAATCTTCACAGTTTATAACAAATAATACGAAAATGGACATCGAAGAGTGTCTTAAAGAGTGGGAAGATTTATTAGCCGACTACAAACGATTAGAGGTAAAATATTTTATTTTCAACTGAATTGTTTTTCGGAACTTGTAACATAATAACTACATTGTAAACGACAAATGCATATTACACAATAATATTTATGAAATTGTGTGTGTCACCTGGGCTATTTTACAATTTAAATTTTGCCCCAAATATATTCTTCACGTGTTTCCAGACGGTTAACAAGGAATATGCCACCAAATTAGAGGAAGTAGGTGAACTGCAGTCATCATGTTTGAAGGAGTTGACCCACCAGCGTTATCGGATGTCTATTATAACTGGCACCCTCAAAAGGTCAGATGAAATCTTTATATCAGAGATAGTTGTTCATAAACTAATTTTTTAAAAATAACTTTATATATACTGTTTTTTTTATTAAATTTATTATGATATAATATATATATATTAATATAATATATACATTCCTTTTAATATTATATGAACAAATCTGTGATTACAAAATTTAGATGTATACTTTTGCAATAGTAATGTCAGCTTTTTTCATGTAGTTTTTTTTAAAATTTAAATTGGAAAAAAAACAACGAAGATTTGGAAAGGAAAAAAATCCACAATTTAAAAAATTTAAAAGCAAAATTGATTCTGGCATATTCTAGTAATGATTTTAAATTAAAATCTTTAATCAAAAGATTAATGATGAATATATCACATTTATTTACGAACTTATCAGAGGTTGATATACATTGATTTGTAAAGTCAAATCAAAGTTAGGTCATTTGCAGATAAACCTTATCAATTACTTACTTCTATCCATTTAAACACTTCTCTGTTCAAACCTTATTTAAATAATAGAGAAAGTCTTATTTTAGTTAAGGGAAATCTATATTATGTATATAATTAATATATAGATGGATCGGTAAAACTTAATTCCATTTTAGATAAATATAGAATGAAATGTAACTCATTCAATATTTCATTATAGGATATTAATATTTAATTAAATACTAGCATATTAAGCTAAATGTATCCCAAGCCGTCCATATGCCTCATGCAGAAAATTATCTAACAAGTTGCCATTACTTTGTCCACATAAAATTTTTACATACACCCGATATAAATGTTATATAAAGTCATTTTAAATCTTTCAGGAAATTTTTATAGTGAATATTGTGTAATTTGTTAGTTAGGCTATTGTACTTTGACCCTTGTGATACACTATCAATGAATATACCTTTTATCAAAGGATTAAATAATGACAGCAGTGTAATTATGGACTTAAATTATGATTTTACGAAAAATAATATATATATAGAAGTATGTTATGAGAAATTAATTAATTGATTTTGGCTATTGGCCAAATGTAGCGGGTGACTTTTAAATTAAATGTTTGACAATGGTTCATAAGAGGTTCATTATTGAGCAAATCAAAAATAATTTGACTCGAGAGTTCAAGGCTCTGTAATAACGATGAAAAAGATTTTTTATTATCTGTTTCACATTTTATGCTACTGCCTATGAAATCGGATAGTCAGCGACTTAGTGCAATAACAAGTCGAGATCACATTATTGTTTTGCTAAATCAAAATCAACACTGCTCTTTATAGATAATGTTAACTCAGATACACAATCAATCATAAAGCTAATTAAAATATTACTTTGTTGTTTTTTTCTTTTCTAAGAAAAAATATTTTATTTTCCGCATAACTATTTTTTGTCTGTTTTAATATTAATGTAAGTTTGGTACTAAAAGCAAGTTATTTTCATCGGCCTGTTTACCTCCATACCTAATTACGATGGGTTTAGCCATGAATACTAATCAGATGCTAGAACATTTACAATATATGTTCTTATTACTAGTTATTTGTCTTTACTATTAATGTTAAAGATATTAAAACATTATTTGTAAATAGTTAATTAGACAAATAAGATTTTTTTAGATTGGAGAAAAAGGGCGTGACAAAGGATGAACGCATAGCAAATTTAGAAAAGGAAATCATGAAGAGAAAAGCCATGCTCCATGAAATTGAGGCGACCCTACCTAAACAGAACAGCATGTACCTCAAGATCATACTGGGCAATGTCAACGTATCAATACTCAATAAAAATGACAAGTAAGAAGACATTGTTATGTAAACGGTAACAAATTAAAAACAGATGTATCATAAATGTTAAATCTGCTAAATTTTGTAAATATTTTGTTATTTTGGATACAGTGAAAAATTATGAATTTTAAAGTATAAAAAATAATTTATTTCTTTGTCTCTACAAATTTGTCAGAGCACAATAAAAACAACATATCTGACGGTTACTTAAAACTAATCTAAAAAGATCTTAATCTATTTTAATTGTAACAAAGTCGCTATTGTGTTATATTGTTATTGATCGGAATGATATTCGCTTTTTGCTTTAAACTTTATAGATTAAATGTTGTATGAAAATCTTGACTCATTGTTTTTGGGATTTAGAAATTTTATTACAAATAATCTTTTATAAGTTGTTTACGAGTTCAAGATAAAAAAGAAAAGAAATAATTCTAGTAAATAATAATTTATCACTTTAATGAATGACTCATTTGTCACATATTTTGTGTGTTTTTTCCATATATGTATTTTGTTTCAGATTTAAATACAAAGATGAATATGAAAAGTTTAAATTGATACTCAGCGCTATCGCCTTTGTTCTTGCTGTTGCCAACTTATTAATCGACTTTAGGTAAGTGGATCTCTTTTGCTGTTTCCGCTAATGATGTTCTGACATTACAATAGACTATAGAATAAAAAATTAAATAGTATTTTTTTTATAATAAAATACAGTTATCTGTTAAAAATATTTAAACAAAATGTTGATATTTTTTTTTGTAAACGTAAACTTTTCCGTCTTTTGCAGTTGAGTGACAAAGAATTTTTTTTTTATAGTTATTTCATTTAAATGTACCAAGTAAATGACATTATGTAGAAAAAAAAACAATTGAATTATTGAATTATTGCTCCAGCGGACGTTATTTAAAAACAACCTCTACCGTAACTGCGACTACGTAATAATTGCTAATAGTATTTAACACACTGTGAACGGAATATTAAAATTGTAAATCGCCTGTTATAAGGAACTAGAGTCGTTTTGAGATCTTTGTTCAAGTACGATTTATTTCTGTTACTGTGACATCATTGTTTGTTAGTATCTATATCCTATCCGTCCCCTCGTAGAACAATAGCGGAAGACATCTTTAATCAAATGCAGATTGCATCGCTTAAATTGAAATAAGCGATACTTTTCAATGACCTTGTAATATGAGTGGAATGTACAAGAAAAGAAGGGTGCTAAAATTATTAATATTAGGAATTTTTATAAACTGCGTCCTAAACTAGAAATTAGTACGAATAAGTATTCAAAATTATATCATAATTTTGTACGTTTAATATTTTTTTCTCGAAACGAAGGTTACACGAACATTTATTATTAAAAAACCTTGAAATACTCGTTAATTAGATTAACTCAGCCAAATGTACTAATTTTGTAGGTGACCTATGAGAATACGTTTTATGACATGTGTTGCCCATCTAAAAAATATTATATGGGAAACTGAATTTCAACCCATGAAATTATATACGTTAGAAATACGAACGACTTTTGAACTTATCACACCTCTTTGAAACAATTGAAAGAATATTAAAAGCATTTTCATATATTAAATAGGCATTATCGTTGAGCTCAACGCTAACTTTAATTAAGGGTAATTCTAATATGTTCAGCTACCATGATAAGTGATAACATTACTTACAAATATAAGAAATTAAAAAAAAAAACATCCAAATGTTTTTTGAGAATTGGTTATTTTTATTTTTCAAGTTTGTTGACCTTCGTTTATAAATTTTATCATATATTATTATGGACAATATAAAGATTTTTTCCAATGAGTTATCATACAAATAAAATGGCTATCTCCTTTTTTATGTATAACTATTAATTACTACAAAAATCATTTATATATTTGATTTTTAACCTGCTAATAACATTATAAGGTGTTTTTTTTTACTTTTGTAACTAACCATATATAATTCCAGGCCGTTACAACTGATCCTGATATTCTTGTTAGTATGGTACTACTGCACACTGACTATCCGGGAGAGCATCTTGAAGGTGAACGGATCCCGGATCAAGGGTTGGTGGAGGCTGCACCACTTCATATCCACAGTGGTGGCCGGCATCTTACTCATCTGGCCGCAGAACGAACCCTGGGATGAATTCAGACATACATTTATGTGGTTCATAGCATACATAAGTAGGTTACAATACTCACTCTACTAAATGTATGTATATATTAAGATTAGATAGCGTTTTTTACAATTTATTGCTTTTTTGATAAAAGTCACTGAACTATCAACGTTTTTTTACTTATTTATTTAAACCAATTCTTTTCTATGTTCTATGCAAAATTTAAATATGTTATAAAAAAATCTTGTTTTGATATTATTTAACAAAATAATATATTTAAATATTCTATATATGAATTTTCAATGAAATTATGTTCCAGGTGTTGTTCAATATATGCAGTTCAGATATCAAAGCGGAGTACTGTATCGTCTGAAGGCTTTGGGAGCACGTCATAACATGGATATAACTATTGAGGGATTCCACTCGTGGATGTGGCGCGGACTGTCCTACTTGCTGCCGTTCCTCTTTGGTGGATACATCTTCCAGCTCTACATAGCTTACACTCTTTATCATATCAGCTACCATCCGGAAGCTACTTGGCAGGTATGTAGACTATATCATTTTCATATCAGTATATCCATTCCAAACAGTTGTGCTTTGATGAGAGATGTGCGGAATTTTGAAAAAAGTCACTAATTATGAATCATAAGTTTAAAATAAAGCATAAACCTGAGATATATATTTGTATCGAGACTTATTGACCTATTTTTTTTTAATGCTTTCTACATGGATGTTTAATAACGTATTTAAAATTCTATATATATTCCGACACATCTCTCATCTAAACGCGTATCTATTATAGATTACTTATAATATTCTTAACAGTGACATTATTACGTTTAATTCAAATAAAAAGCAAATTTCACTAAACAAACGCAAACAGGTGGCAGCACTAAGTATGTCGTTCCTGTTGATCGGTATTGGTAATACAGCGACCACTCTCATTGTGATCCCGCAGAAGTTGAACGAACAGGTACATGACAGCTGATGAGGGAAGCGCACCTTGATATACATACATAGAATAATTTAGAACGTTGTATAATATAGTACGGGGTCTAATAAGGTTGAGGTCGTATAGTGCAGGTTTCGTTTAAGTGGCATTTATTTATTTTTTATCTGTCAAGCTTGTAATAATTTGAAAGCTTCTAAAATCAAGTCTCTGCATTTGACGTTGTATCATTAATTAGTTTTTGTTGATGTTTTGTGATACAATGAAATGTCATATCTACAAGTGCTTCGCAGATGCTGTCATGGTTTGCTTCATAAATGTATACAATAGTGTTTTTTCTATGGACCAATATAATATATATTTTTTAAATAAGCATGTCATGTAGCTTGTAGCTACCTTTTATTTTTTTGCAGCTTTACCAAATTATAGAAATCAAGATTGAGGTTGTGATGGATATGAGCGGTGTTTTAATATAAAACCGTAACTTTGTATGTGCTTACGATTTTTTTAATACTTTGGTTGTTTTTATTGCATTAGATATACACCTTTACATTTTTAATTCGCAACGCCGATCTAGTCGTTACGTCAACGAATTTTTTTTTTGTTTATTATTGAATTGTTTACATATCGCGAGGATTGATATCTTGTTCAATACTAGTGATGTGCTGGATCGATGAAAATGTATATTAGTGGTTACGGATATTTGTTGACGTGGTCGAAATGTTCAAATCTGAACCGCTACGAGTGATCTTTAAACAATACTCGAAGACACTTGACGGCGTGGATTTTAAATTTAATATTTGTTTATTACTACTTCAGTTCAGTCAAGGACGGTCCTATATACAATATTTTATCTTACATTTGAATCAATAAAAAAAAAGATAAGAAGAATTCCACTTAGATACGGATTTTCTTGCCCATCTCATATCTACCGCTACGATTACGGATCCAGCACATCACTATCCCAGACATGCAAATGTTTGTCGTTGGTCTTATATATATAGTTATTATTAGTTTGTTTTTGTTACCACTATCCGATCTTTTGTCATTATATACACTCGCATCACAAATTGTTCACTTATGTCTAAGCACAAAATTGATCTGAGAATTGTATGTCATTGTTTACAATTGTTGTATTAATGATAATATCAAATAAACATTGAGTTGTAAGTTAACGGATGGACATTTTTATGGGAAAAATAAATTTCTGAACGCATCTGGTCTATAAAATTTATTTTGCACATTTTACATTTTTAACTGTCACATTATTTGTACTTTTTATATGAAATTTTAATTATGTATACTTTATTATTTGCTATGTATATATTAAAAAATTTTCCTTATTTCTGCTTCCTACTAGTCACGCAGATTTGATACGAACAACTCACTTATATTAATAAAGTTATAACATATATATTTTTTGTACTTAAGTTGTATTTAATTATTGTAACTCGGTATAGATAATATATTTATGATGTAGATAATAAAATAGCTTTTTTTTTAGTGGCGTTTTTGTTTTTTTAATTTATTATTATGTTGCGATATTCGGCAGGTAACTTACCTCGCAGCTTTGTTCCTTATTTTGCACTCCTGCAACATGTATACAATATGGCGGACATTACGAAAGAAAACTCAGGGCGGGCGAAAACTTCGCTACAAATTGCGTGCGATCGCTTACAGATTGTCTAATGAGCTAGCTGTTTTGGTACGTTCCCTTGATAAATACATTCGCTTATGGGACTGTTTCTGAGTATATATATTACGTATTTTGAATATCCGTAAGCTTTATAATGTACAGTTTTCGTAATGAGTCGAGCTAGACAGCCGCTAAAGCCGAACGTGTCGAACTATTAAAATTTTCATAAATTCCCTACATGTATGAGATATGTGTGTTGTATTTGATGGGTTAAATTAAATGTTTTATAATGTTGCTGTAAATATAATAAATCAATCGATGAGAAAAAAAAATCGGGAAAATCCAGCTCATGTCAACCAACCTAAGAAGCTGATAAAAAAAAAGACTACGAAATAGGTGCGTTATATTTTGCAATTTCTGTGTTGTCTTTGTGTATTTGACTAATTGTTCGTGCTTTTTATTTATTTATGGGTGTTCCGAGATTCTTAGTTTGCTTTTTTTTGGGGCTGTTAATTTTTTATATGTAGATTTATGTATTTAGCTGCAAAGCTACTTCTATTTCTCGTTAACACTGAGCATGCGCATGTTATAACAAATTCAGTTTTATTACTTTCATGAATTCCTGAGTTGAATGTAATATTTTTATATATATAAAAAAAAACTTTAGTATATTTTTTTTGTGTTCCATACTGACATTTGTTGATAGTATGTTCTTGAAAGTATCTTAGAGACACTTGTGTTCAATTGATTGAATTATTGCAGGATCAAAAATGGCGGCAAAATAAAATCGAAGCCAAGAACTGACGAGGACTTTAAGTGACGACGAAGATATATATATATCACCTTTATATGTGATTATTATACTATTTATATTTTGGTACGTTAAAGTATTTCTAGTATCGGTATTAACGTTACTAATTATGTGATTTATATGTAAATAAAGAAATAAACACATGTTTCAGTTATTTTGCAATTTAATACCGTCTATGTATTTAAACTCTTTTTTGAAGAAAAAAAAAAATACAATCGTATAAATAACTCAGGAACAAATATGTTATAGAGACCTCTTAACTTACCCATCGGTAAAATACTATATCTACAAATATTCTATGTTTTCAATACAAACATTATGTACAAAGTTAGTTACGCGTCCAATTCTCTTAATAGCGAAGTTAGTTTGTAAGTCACAATAAGTCGCTTCATAAACCTAAGTCGACGAAACATTTCCGCGGTTATGTTAACAGAAAATCAAACAAACGATCAACCTTTTCAGTAATCAGTATGAACTTAATTAAGCTAAATTCCTTTAACGCAATTTAAGATATATTTATAAGCGAAGACAACCTTCAGCTTATTTAAAAATAAACTTCCGAATCACTTCTGTGGTTTACGAATTCAATGAACTGTCCAATTTGAATTACATCTTCACAACGCAATATCTATAATGCCAAGGTTGTAGTCGCTGGTCACATGCTTCAGACATAAAAAACTTCAAACGCATAATTTTCACTCCCGACTATTAGAATTCCATATTCTGATGCTGTGTCTCTTCAAACGTTTTTCTCATCGGACAATGAAATAAATAACCGACAAGTACGTTCCACTTTTTTCTTTCATTTTCTCATTTATATGTTACAATATTTCAAAACAGCTCGGTATGTACAAACACAACTATCACAAACTTATATATTTTTTGAATTCTAATTGGCATAACTTAGCTGTGTCAGCAAACATCATAAACAATACAACCGAGTGATACAGAGACCAGCGGAGATGTTTCAGGACCACATCTGCAGCGCGTGTTGAAATCCAATGAGCGTATGTCAGCACAAGACTCACGGTTCCGTCGCGTCAAAGTTAATGAAATTGATTTTCATCATTTGTCACTATCGGCGTCGCTCTCGCTGTGCGAGTCCGTTTGTTCACTGTATTCTTCAAAACGCGGCTTCTTTATCAGGAGCCCTTGTTTCTGCAACTTCTCCAGAGCCTCCAAGGTATTTTTGTTTGCGGAAGTCACTTCACACTTCTCTTCCACTTTGCTGCTGGCGTTCGTTTTGACAATCTTTAAACCGGAAACATTGCTCAGTTTGCTGAGTTGGTGTGAACTGGTGCTGGTTTCAGATTTCATCTGCATCGCAGTGACGCCGGCCTTTCCCTTGACGGTTTTGGTGACGCTGGCGTATTTCGTCTGGCTCTGAGACGCGGAGTACTGGGTCGTCCCTTCATCATCACTGTCCTGGACATCGGTCTGGAATATCCCGGAATCCTTCGGTTTCTTGAAACAGCTGAAGTGCGCGACTTCCTCCGACGGTCTTTTACCAGTCTGACTGATGGCGTGCGGGGAAATTTTTAATTTTCCTATAGCTGCTCTTTGCGGACTAGATTTTTGGGGCACAGGTCTTCTTATCGCAGACGGACTTGGTAATGTGGGTCTTATCAAATTGGACGGCCTTATTGGAACCAGTTGATTTGAAGGACGCACCAGCGGTTTTGGTGATCTCACCGCCGTGCCCGTACTTCTAATTTTTGTTCCCACCGTTGGTGTGATTTGCCTGATCGTCGCTCTGCCCGGTTGGGGCAATCTATTTATGATTTTTTGAGGTCTCGCATTAGGTTTGGGCGCTAGCTGGCTGGTGCTCTGTACTTCTTCATTGGTAGATTGATTAACTGTTCGGATTGTTTTAGTGACAGTGGTCGTGATCTCCTCGATGATGGTTTGCGATTGGAACCTCTTCACAGTTTTGGTTACTTGGTTTGATGATGTAGAAACTTTTTGGTTGAACGCCTGACTCGCGGACCCGCCGGTCGGCTGCGATGTCTTGTTCGTCGGTAGCTCGTTGGTCGTGTTCTGTCTGAATTGCTTCAGCACGAGTTCCTTACTAGGGTTTTTAGCTTCTTCAGTGGTATCTCTGTGGCGGGAATGATTTGAACCGTCGTCATTATCACAATTCTTCGTTAGCGATTTAATTGTGAGTTCCTTGTTTAAATTCAGGCTTTCTAGACCTGGCGCTTTCTTTGTTGGCGCATCATTTGGTCTTGGTAACGGTGATGATTTTGAGTTATCGTATGTTCTGTCGGCGATGTTTTCATCGACCTGTTCCTGGTCGCTGTGTGTCCCGGACGGTGACTGCACCGTGGCGTTCGTGTCATGTTCATTTCCTTCTCCATCTGTTCCAGGGTCATCATGGACCTCAGTAATTCTCACATCGCCTTCATCGTCCGACCCACTGTCGAAATCTTGTTCATCGTTTTCATCGTCAGCGTCACTAACATCTCTGCTATCTTTATTTATCGGCGATGAGTTTCTCGATTTCACCCTTATATGACTTCCGAAGTTGTTGAGTTTATTTTGTAAATTTATGCTCTTCTGTATTTCCGGCGTCTGTTTGTTGAATTTTGTATAATTCTCGAAATTACTTTCGGCTCTATACGTCGTAACTTTCGAGTTTGTTAGTTGACTGCTCTTCACGGTGATATTTTTGCTTAAACTTTTCAAGGCATCCAAGGGCACATTATTTTTTTTCACGTCGTCCGACACCACTTCCGTTTGCTCGTTGTCTTCGCTATCGGAATCGTCAATATTAAAAACTTCAATTTCTTCGTAAATTTTACCCTTTTCCTGTTTGACATTTGTAGTTGTAATATTTTTATTCACTATGTTAGTCGGAGACCGCGTGTTCGCTTTACCAAGCGGTTTCGCTGTGACGTTTGTGAGACGTTTGAGTATATTCAAATTTGCAATTTTTTTAGGACATAACTCGCTTTTAGTAATTGCGTCTGATGATTTATTAGAGACTGAATTATTTGACTTCGTTGACGTTGGTGTCGAGGTCCTCTCTGTGTAGGGTGAATGAACTCGGTTTGGTGCGTTAGTTTTACTTGCACCGTCGTTACTTTGCGAGACATCATCACAGTCGACATCACTGCCCGGGTGACCGTTCTCATTGTCACCATCAGGCGCCATGTTCGTGCTAACCGACGGAGATTTTGGCTGTTTTATTGTGATTTGTTCCGATAAATTTCTCAGCGGTTTATCTAGTTTCGTTTCCTTCGCAGCTTCGACGGCTTCCTTGTTAACATTGTTAGCTTCGCTCGTTTTCAGAACACTCTTACTATTCACCACAGGTTTCACTGTTAATAGATGACTTAAATGTTTTAAAGCGTTTAAAGTCTTTAAAGCTACATTATCCACGTCTCTTTCGATGTCACCTTCGTTTTCTTTACTTGTATTAATACACGAACTGGTGGACTCGCTTATAATGTCATCTTTTTTTTGACTGGGCTGAAAATTGTCGGTCGCCTCACATATATTACCGCCGCCTTCTAAAATCTCTTCTGTATTATTCTGTCCTGATGTTTTTGGTTCCGTGCGATCGACTTCTTTTACACTACTGTTTGACTTTGGTATATTTGTCATATTATCCAAGTCGGTCTCTTTACAATGTGTAGTTTCCCCTACTTCTGAAACATCTTTATGGACATTACTACTTTCTATGTCTGTATTGTCATCGACAACACTATTATTTTCCTCTTTGGCTTCATTTTCAATAGACTGATTTAGATTTAGACTTTCATTGACATCTTTAGTTAGTCCTACATCAGGAGCTTTAGTTACCGAGTCCTGATCATTAGTTTGAATAATATTCTGCGCAACATTCTGCGGTACAGTCTTCTTGATTATTTTTATCTGACTATTTCCTTGATTCATTAATTTCGATATAATTTCGTTTGGAGAACTTGATGAATTCACTTTGTTTCTATTGCTAGTGATGGGTGTACTTATTTTCGCCGCCACGCCCTTAATGTTAGCGACAGGGTTGGCGACTTTCGTTTTAACTGTTATGCCTATTTTCTTCAATTTAGCTAAATCTGCATTCACAACCTTATTTACGACCTTCTTAACTTTAGGTTTCTTGAGTACGAACGGCGTCGGTACTTCCTCAATGCCCTGTACATCCAGACCGTCGCCGAACACATCTTTATTCATGTTTAAGAACTCGTCTAGTGTTATGGCTGATTTCTTTGATTTCTTGTGCTTTTTGTGTTTCTTTACTTTAACTTTTTCCGGCTCCTCGGATTCGCCCATGACGAGTTGGAGAAAACTGTCCTGTAAGTGATGATTGATATATTACTCGATCTAACTGACAAAAATTAACTCACTAATGGCTAAGCGACAAAAGTAACTAACAATTCCTTCTTCGTTCATATTGTCTTCGGGTTGCTGGTCATCTTCGACTTTCTCCATTATCGGTGGTACTGTTTCCAATGAGAACTCTGTGACCCCTTCCGCACTGGAATATTAACAGGCGTATTATGATCTGTTATATGCTTATAATTAAACATATTATATTAAAAAAAAACTACTGTTCCATCTTTGAAATTAATGTATATAGCTGAGATATATAGTTTACATAAAATGTACAATATATATATGGGAAGTAAGTTAGGTGTAGAACCAAACAATTACAAACCTTTCATTCTTTTCACTGTACAAGTCCTCAGTACTGTGGAAAGTCAGATGAACCTCGAACGCATCCAAGTGATAGAAGATGGCTTCACACAGCGGACATCGCAACACCTCGGTCGGACTTTGATGCTCATCAGCATGATCATCGCCCATATGTTTCTAGAACCACGAATATTACGATTTTCAGATTTTCCAAAACAATCTAGATACCTATATATTAATTTGTGCAAAAAAATTTGGTAGTTTAATTAAAAAAGACTAGAAGGAAACATTTTAAAAAAATTTGTGATTAATAAAAAAGTTATAATAAATGACGAATCATTAAGATAATGATTACATTCAAGAACATTTCATAAGTCTAGTTACCTTTATAAAGTAAATTATATATATCAGACTGTCTGTTACCTTGCAAAGTTTAATAACTGATAAAATTTTATTTAAAACTATATAAGGTCTAGAGGAGAGACTGTTCAAGTTACTATAATGTATAAAAATTTTTAATTCATATATTAATATATATACAACTTACATGTAGATTGATTTTATTGTTGTATTCCTCACCACAGAACGCACAATAGAATATTTGTAGCAATTCCTGAAAAGAAGTAATAAATCCAGAAATGTTTTAAAATCATAGATATAAAAATTACAATAGTGAAACTTTAAAGTAATTTAGCTCAAAAACCAAAATACAATACATTTATAATTATTATATTCGGACATAAAATAATATTTTAACTTCTAGTTAATGCTACAATATTTTTAATTTAACACTAGAAAATATTTGATGCATAACTACTGAATGTATAAGAATATATCTTTTTATATGATAAAAAAGAAATCAATGTAACGGTATGGTGAATGTAAAATAAGAGAAATATTACTTGTAAATTATTTGAAAAAAAATAAAATATTTTTTTTTACCTGATTGTATAGCTTTACTTTCTTTGATTGACCAATAGCCGGCAGCTCCGAGTCCTGTCTGTGGAAGAACTTGTTGTGATACAGCATAGCTGGTGCTACATAGAATGCAACTTCACAGCACTCACAATAAAAATCTCTTGTGTCATTTGTGGGTTCACCATCGTGGTTTGTTTGAATGTGTTTATTGAAAAGATGCTGAAAATATAGACAAATCTACATCACAATGTGGATTAACACACTTCATTATACCAGGATCTCCTAGTGAATTGTGTTAAACATCTGCACTATCAACAAAACAAGTCAAATAAGAAGTACAGAGCGACGAATAAAATATTCATATTTAAAAATTTGTTTGTACCTTCATTGTAAAGACTTTACCACAGAATGAGCAAAAGTATTTTGCATCGTGGTCTGGATGTACTTTATGCTTATGAGTTATTGCTTTCGATATAGTTGGGAACACTTCTTCACACACATCACATCCAACCATTTCATTTTCCTCTACCGGTTTCTCAGTACTTGATTCTTCATTCGATGTGCGCCCTCTTGACTTTGATATTTTATTAAATTTTGGATCCCCATGTTTTCTGTAACGTAATTAAAATAATTATAACATATCACCCGGTTATATTTAAGTTTAAGATTTGATACTTTTTAACTATATTTAATGATACCTGAAATGTATTTGTAATGCCTCTTTATCATCGAATATCTCTTTGCAAAACACACAATCATATTTCTGTTCTGTCGTCATTATGAAAAATGTAGAAATTGTTTTATTACAAATTTTTATTTATTAGCTTATAAAGCGTCTCAATTTTCGCTTTATAACTTTATTAAAACTAAGTGTCACCATTCTCATTTAGGTCAGTAATATTCGACATTTAACTCAGTTCTCATAATTCTTATTATAAGAAGACTTAATATTATATTTAGTTTATAAATAACAATCTAAACTTCAACACCACAAACATAAAATTTAGCCAATACAAGCCATATTGCCATTTCCATTGTTGCCAGTTGACACGTAAAAAAAATACAGTGACAACTATTGGTTATAGGGTAAAATATAATCTAAACTACAGTTCTTTTTTTACGTAAATTCCTCTTTTTGATCTTATAGACTCTCATTTAAGTTGTAGTTTTAAGACCTAAAAAATCAGTATTGTATTGTATTAAAGTTTTTTATATAAATTTTAACATTATAGAACACACTATGTGTCAATCGATAATTAACCGACACTTTTTGTTGTTATTTATCATTCAGTCATAATTAATAAATCAACTTTGAGTATAAATAAAATTAACATATTTCGACATTAGAGTTACGAAGTTATTGGAGAGGGCAAACAGACATCAGTCATATGGAAACTTTGTTGTTGAATCGATGACTTTGATTGCATAATATATTATACAATTATAACTTAATAAATTAGAGTACAAGCTGCAAAATCAAGTAAAAAAATAGTGTATTTCCTCAAATCAAAAGGAATTTGTACTGGCCCCGTGTCATTGATTAATTATGATTTTATAATCTGATTTTGATTTATAATATAGATTTTTTATATAAAGAATATGAAGCCGTAGCTTGAAAAATAAATAAATATATACAGAATATTTATCTTGTGACAAATATCTTTTATAATTTGACAACTAGACAAATCACAACTCAGTCGACAACACCATGACAGCCACAACAAGCGTCATTAAATAAAGACAAATGTATGAAATCCTTTTTTGGTTTTCGATGTAACAAAATAAAAAAAAAAAATGGTTATATATTACAGACCAGTGTATCTTTCCCATAAGGCATAAATCATGACAAAAGTCGAAGATTTGTCTATTTTTTTTAACATAAGAATGTCCGTATTCACAAAACCTTTTAATACGTATTAAGACGAATATCTAAGTATATGTTATATTTTAAGTATACAGATGCTATAAAACTTCTATTTTGGAACACTTTCTAATAGGGTATTAATTATTTTATAAGGTTCAATGAGAATAATGAGATCTAAGACTTTCGCGAGTTTTATTCATTTAAATGAAACTAATATATTTTCGGATATACTACGCGGATTTTATTATTTTAAAACTACATAATCCCGTTTCGGTTGCTTTTCAGCAACCGTGATCACGGTTTTAAAAGTTTTAAAATAATAAAATCCGCGTAGTATATCCGAAAATATATTAGTTTCGTTTAAATTCAATGAGAATCTCATTAGTCGTAAATTTATTGTTCTGTCGAAACTGCCGATCCAGTATCGATCAATCAGAGCAACCGCCAAAATATTCAAATAGATTTGTGTTGTATTAACTTTCTAATTCATACAGGTGTAATGAAATAGCTGATAAGCAATACGCTCGCGTTCTGTAATCAGTTTCAGGTGTAAAATTTTGATGTTCATTTATTCAGGCCTTTTTGATTTTAAATTAACCTAATTACAAATAAAACACTAGGTATATCTCCACACATATACCTATTATTATCTTTAAATATAATTGATTAATAAAATAGTAATAAAAGTTATCACGCGAATTATCACAGTTGTTTTAATATCTAATCAAATGGTTGTAACTATACAACTATTATATTTTTTGTGTGTTTAGATATTAAAAGTTATCAGAACAAAAAATTAAATATTTAAAATAAGTAAAATAATTTAAAAATTTAAAAAGAAACTTTATAGTAAAATAATAACTTGTTCATACTAAAAACTATTTTATTTTGAGAACTCTTTTAGTGATTACATGTTAATTACGCCATGACAGTCGAAGCGAGTTATAAATAGATTTATATAATATACAGACTTTAATGTTTTGATATCATTTTTCGTGATTCGTTCGAAAACATCAGTTCACGCCGGTTTCGACTTCGTTCGGACGTGTTGTGTTACAAGTTATTACAATATACTAAGTAATACTTAGTAAGTATACGAAAGGTAGTTTATATAGATATATAGATTATAGTATAACATACGAAGTAGTTTTTAATAATTATTAAAATATAAGTATTATTAAAATATATGCAAAGTTTTGAACGCTGCTCTAATCAATTTGACCTTGAAGTTTAACCAAGTTTAAGTTCTGTTGACTGTAGCTATATGTATGTGTTATATTTATTTTACATGTTCCTTCACTGTGTATACGGAAATTCTTGTTGCTTTTGTAGGATTTTTATCACCTAAAATGGCTAATATTGTACCATCAACGATTGCGAGGGGACTGTCGTCAGGTGTGGCCAACAGAATATTGGCTAAAAAATACGTACTTACGAAACACTTTGAGGGAGAGCCTAAGAAGAGCGATTTTATCGTCGTTGAAGAGGAACTTCCTCAATTAAAAGATGGAGGTATTGTATTGTGACTTATTAATTATTTCAGTATCGTATGAGTACTGTAAACAGAAAAATAATAAGTTGATAACTTTCTGTTATCTGTTATTTTTTAAAATTTTGTATTTTAACAGATACATCGGAAATTTGATAGACAACAATTTAAAATTATAGGTATATAAAAAAGTATAAAATTTTGTAGTAATATTTCAAACACACTGTTTTATTTATCTAAAATCTAAATATACCTATAGATAGTGAAAAAGATGAATAGATTAAATAGTAAAAGATAAGAAAGCTGTGTCATGACTTTTGTTTTTTCTATTAGCAACAAAAAATTATGTTATGAACGACTATGTACCTTTTATGTTAATGAAAAAATAAATTTATTTTTTTTATTTCGAAAAAAATTTCGATGAATATATACACAAATACTTAAATAAATATGCAAAGTCATGCATAACATGCAAGTTTCGTTTTGGTGGACCAAAGTTCAAACGTATAAAAACTTAATTAGACGATATGTCATAGTAATTACAGAAAAAATTATAGTTGACACAAAAAATATTGCTTGAGGACGACCAGACGGATGATTGTATCTAATAATATTAATATGCTTTTTGTTATAAAATCTTTAATGAGAGGTCTCGGTGAATATCTAATTTATTTTAAATTTCAGAGATATTAACAGAAGCTGAATACTTGAGTGTTGATCCTTACATGCGTGCATATATGATACGTTTTAAAATGCCAGCCGACATGATCGGAGGACAAGTGGCTAAGTAAGTTCTAATAATAAAAAAAGGAATGTCTTATTCACTTTTCATATGTGCATTTTCAATTTGGCATAATATAATGAGATCTTTACGCGAAAAACACCAATTTTTTTTTTTAATAATTTTGATTAACGTGACGCGGCGAGATTCAAAAGATATTTTATACGTGAATTCGTGAAAGGAGATTATAATGTTTAGTTAATAGAAAATCTTTTCCAGGGTGATCGAAAGCCGTAGCGCAAAAGTACCAGTTGGCAGTTATGTGACGGGTTCCTTTGGTTGGAGGACGCACTCTATTGTCAATTACGATAACCCAAGTGCTGACCAACAGCTGCCAGTCCATGTTTTACCAGATTTTGGTCCGTATCCTGTTTCACTGGCCCTAGGCCTACTTGGGATGCCAGGGTTAGCGATATTATAATATTGATGAATTTAAACAAATCTTATATAATAATCCCATATGTATTTCTTGATTTTTTTCCATGTTTATTTCCGTTCATATTATTTATTATAAAAAAAATTGTAATATGAAATTATGTGAGTCACTTTTATGATACAGCTATTTTAGTTTAAAATATTACAATGATCGTATCACCGTTAAACAATGAAATTACAAAAAAAGTTGTAATTTATAAAATGGTTCCATTTTTTTTTAGAAATACGGCATATTTTGGTTTAAAAGAATTATGCCAACCTAAAGCTGGTGAGACTTTGGTAGTGACGGGTGCGGCTGGTGCTGTTGGTTCTCACGTGGGTCAGATTGGGAAGATTTTGGGTAAGCATTTTTATACAAATGTAATATAATATAATAGAATTTGTAGTATAAGAAACTTTCGGACCAACGTTTTGGTAAGAATGATTCCAAATTTGATTTGACATTACAATCGCAATGAGGATAAAATCAACGATTGGCTGTTTGATAACATTTTGCAATTTTAATTTAAATATATATATGTATATATATATATATATAAAAAAAAGAAATAAAAAATTAAGATTGAAAATTTAAATTGAAAATTTATCTTCAATAAGAACTCGAAATTTGTATTACAGGTTGCCGTGTCATTGGATTCGCGGGCTCTGACGAGAAATGTCAATATTTAAAAAAAGAACTGGGTTTTGATTACGCGTTCAATTACAAGACAGCCAATATTAGATCGGCATTAAAGGAAGCGGCTCCAAATCGCGTCGATTGCTACTTCGATAATGTTAGTATTAAATTAAAAATAAATTTCAGTAAATATTATTACTGGTATAAAAAGATTTAAAAATAATTCATCTTAATATAATGTAGGTGGGAGGTGAAATCAGTTCCATAATAATGAGTCATATGAACAAATACGGTAGGGTTGCTGTCTGCGGCTCTATTTCGTCCTACAATGATACAACTCTGCCTAAAGGTGAATATACATATATTATAAATTAATATATATATAGTATATATACTTTATTATAATTTATTTTTTTAATATTTTCGTTCAAAATTGGAATGTTAAAGTATGCTTTTAATTTTTAATTTTTATTTTAGTTTCAATAGTCCAGCCTTCGATCGTTTTTAATGAACTTAAGCTCGAAGGATTTATAGTAAGTCGTTGGGCCAACAGATGGCAAGAAGGTATTATGGCGAATCTGAATTGGTTGAAGGAAGGCAAATTGAAGTACCAAGAGAAGGTTTACCATGGATTTGACAACATGGTTGATGCCTTAGTGGGCATGTTGAGAGGAGAGAACACAGGGAAAGCAGTTGTGAAGGTTAAGTGAAAACAATAAATGACTTAAAAATAGCACTTTCTATTATTTTATACCATAAAATGAGCATTTTTTGTATACACACATACACACACCTACATAATACACAATATAGTCACAGGATATCGGAAACGTCTCCTACGATTTTAATATATCATTGACATTTTATGGAAGTAACGAATGAAATGTAATTGTAATCTTTTATTTGAGATGAGATTACACTTACATAATCGCAACCCAATGTAGTCAACAATGTTATTATACGTTAATTATCATATGATGAATGTATATTAAATTTTAAGATTTTCGTCATCGACATACTTAGTCTATTGTAAATGTTACAAAAAGGTTCCAAAGTAAAAAGTTCGGAATACTAAAATATATTCAGTTAATGAGATCTATATGAAGAATATAAAACCACGTATAAATTGCATATGTATAACGGAAAAGGTGTATTAAATGCGTGTTTGATATAAGTTACGTTCTTTTTTCTTTCAAAATTCTGTTCTCAGGTGGTTGCTTCCAATTTATTATAATAAAACCTTACTTACAAGTTCATGGAAACTTAGAAAGGGAGTAAATAGATTTTTTTTATCACATTCGAATAATAAAAAAAATACCTTTTATTTAATGGTGGCAATAAATAAGAAGTAACCGTCAATGTCACTATGCCAGTATGCTGTATGCTACTTGTGTAAACTGCTTATTTTAGCCGCGAATTTTGTTTTATTGTGAACTTTGGAGAGCGTAAAATATCACTGAATAGATGTTATAAAATATTTTAAATAAATATTTTTTTATTAAAATTTATTGCCTATAATGGAGTTTTCAGAATTATTAACAAAGTTTTCTCAAAACTCTAAGAAATCCATTTGCATATTGAGATTTGATTCCCCTATTGGAAAAATAGTTGCAGCGGGTGATGATAACTTCCTATATGTTGTAGTTTTTGAAGACTCAAAAAACTTCGAGAAAGAATTACGTGTTATTGCTGATAATTTATCATGTAGTTTTGTAGAAAAAAAAAGTAAGATTCTAGAGCAGTTCGAGTGTGAAATCAAAGATTA
This sequence comes from Danaus plexippus, assembly GCF_018135715.1. Taxonomy (NCBI): domain Eukaryota; kingdom Metazoa; phylum Arthropoda; class Insecta; order Lepidoptera; family Nymphalidae; genus Danaus; species Danaus plexippus. Next base: position 2,565,069 of record NW_026869849.1, on the reverse strand, counting down.
CTTCGATGGGAATTTACGAAAGTTTACAGTTCCTATAAAAACTTTTGGTACGGATTTTCAAAAGGTATTCACTAGCACTATATAGTTTATTATTTTGCTGGCCAGGTTGTATAGAGAAGACATTGCACCTAAGTTTAATTACAAACAAATGAACTGACTTTTTTGACTATGGTTAATAAAATGTATTTGAAATCAATAGTAGATATTTACTGTATTTTAGGAAGTTTGGAAACACCTCCTGGAACTGCCCTATGGCTCTACGCAGACCTATGGGTCACTTGCCAAGAATATGGGTAGGGCGGCAAGCCATTCTCGAGCTATTGGTGCAGCTTGTGGTGCGAATGCCCACCTTATAATAATACCTTGCCATCGTTTAGTTGCTTCTGCTACTAATGGAGGATTTAGTTGTGGTGTTAATCGCAAGGAGTGGTTGATAGAGCATGAGAAGAAATTTGTTAAGCTTTGATCCTTGTTATTGTTAGAGCATTCCCTAAATACCGAGGACACACATACTTTGCTTATGTACGCACAATATATATATATATATATATATATTGTAGGAATATGAGAGGGTAGAAGAGAATCAATGTAGGAATATGAGAGGGTAGGAGAGACTCAAACGACATATAAGCCGTTGTCAGAGGACATCAGGGCTCTTTTTTCGTTCGTAACGCGCGTTGGTGTGATAGCTTAGTCGTTAGTAGATTTTCGAAGTGTGTTTAAATCTTTCGATTGTATTATATTCGGATTTCATTTAACGATTAGTTTAAATCAAGATAGTTGAAAGTTATTCATTTAGAATTGTTTTTATTTTTGTGTAAATTTAATAAATTTGCAGTGGAATTGTATCGAATGTTATTTTTTAAAAAGTCAATTCTTACCTTGTTTCTAAGATCAGAAGTGCGATACGTACCTTGAGAACCCCGTTTGGTAAGGCCTTGTTATTTCAATTTACCCACACATTATTTTTTTTGGGTTTTATTAAATATTTCTTTATAACTTTTTTTTAGACACTGAGTTATTTTAAATATCGTGTTACGTTATTATCGAGAATATTAATTTGTGTTAATTACTCTGATTAAGCGGTGAGTAAGCTTTTATTGCGTTTGTTTGTTGATACGTTAATTTCTAGCGATCATACTTATTTAATTATTTTATTTTGTTACTAAAATGTCTGAACGTGAACGCAATTGTAGCCGCAGTGGTCTTGATAGTAATCCTCGTCGTGATCGTAGCTAGAGTCAGGGTAATAGTTCCCGTGAGTAATCCTTTGATGAGAATAACATGTTGAGACTTGATATGGAGGCAATGATGTCTCGTCTTAAAACGTTAGAGGCGAAAACAAGGGCTTCGTCCATGCCGCACCGCGCGTCGGTGAATTCACACGACTATGAGGAATTGCGTTACAAAGGTTTGACGCCCGGTAGCGTTTGTAATAGGCAGTCATCATGACAGTTGCAGACACCAACGCGCGTCCGCGATATATCTCGCGTTTCCGATCGTCGTGTACCCTATAGAATGCGTGAATTATCGTCGATAGGGCATCTGGTTTCTCCGACGCATGTGACTTGACGTGAAGCTACCATTCAGAATGTTATCATCATCAGGATCCGAGACCTCGCTCGATCACGACAAGTAGGCGACGCGGGTATACCGTTGGAATTAGTACAGGCGAGTGTTACCGATTGCATTGCTAGTGCCATCAGATCAATTAGTACGGCTGAAAAATCTCGGTATTACTATATTTCGAACTTTGACCCAAATCTACACAATTTTGACGATTAGTGCATACAAATTGATTGCGCGAAAGTTTTAAACAATTGGAATGATTTAGAATGCCTTTCACGAATAGGAAATTGTTTGTTAGGGGATGCGAAATCTTGGCTCAATGAATGGGTGTCTAGCTACCGTAGTTGGACCAATTCTAAGAAAGAATTCAAACCTTTATGTCCTGAAGTACCAGATTTTGCTGGAATATTGTTTGAAGTTATGTCTAAGAATTCCGATCACTATCCAACGTACGCGTAATATGTACGCCGGTCGATACTTTGCTTACGTATAGTGCAAGGACTCGATGAGGAGCTTATTTCGGTTATAATTATTCGCAGTGTCATTGATCCAAATATTAGGGCTACGGCGACAAATGCTAAACTATTTCCGAATGATTTAGTCGAATTCTTTTCAATCTATGTTAAACCAAATACAATTAGTGTTTCGAGACAACTATACTCGCGTTCGGAATTGTGAAACGTTACGACAGATAGACGATCTCTGGAATATTCACGTAAACGTAATCTGAGTGATATCAGGTGCTTTTTCTGTGGGCAGTTGGGGCAAAAAGAAGCTTTGTGTAGTAAGAGACCCAAAATCGAACGGTTATCAGGGAGTTTATCAAATAGTGAGGGCGTTAAGTTCTAGGCTCGAATCATGCACATATTTTATGAATTAATGGTGATGATTGTTCAGTCTGATGTTTCGATGACAATTGATACACCTCTGGTAGGTAACTATTTAGAGAGGGTTACTAAGAGGATAATTAATGAATTCTCTTGGTACTTGATTTCGGGAACTGCTACATCAACCGTAAACATAGGTAGTATGTCAATTAAACTTAAATCCAGCATTCCTGTGTATAATCGGTCATATCAACTCTCACACGCTGAAACGATCCGTGGTCGTGACATAATAACAGATTTGCTTGAAAAGCAAATAATAAAGGAATGCTCGTTTTTAGCTACCACTATTGAATACCTGGGTCGTACGATTAGTAAAGGTCAGGATAGGCCAAGTCGTCAGAAAGTGCAGGCCTTAATTGATTCAGCCGAACAAAAAAAATCTTAAGCAAGTAAGGCAATTTCTGGGGTTAGCTAGCTATTTTAGGCGGTATATAGTTGGGTTTGCCCAAAGGGCTGCTTGCATAGCGGCACTTACTAAAAATTATCTTTCATTGAGGTGCTGAAAAACAGGCCGCTCGTGACTACATCATAGATTGTCTTACAAGTGAGCCAGTACTCGCCATTTATGATCCTACGCTGCCAATAGAAATACTACACAGATGCGAGCTCGATTGGTTACGGAGTCGTCATGATGAGAGTGCATAAGGGAAATCGTAAACGAGTACTGCCTTATTGTAGTAGACTCACTCAGGGGGCTGAGAGGAAGTAGCACTCGTACGAACTGAAGACGCTGGCAGTGATTAAGGTGCTGAAGCTGCCACACCGCTCATACGTAGTTTGATACGAGACGTTACTGTTGAAGGCTCAAGTGGTAATCGAGAAGTCCTTCGTCAAATGAGTCGTCAGAGGGCATCTAAACTCCTTCGTGCCAACTAAACTCGTCAAGATGCCTATGCTAACTAGAGACGTAAACAGCTCACTCTTTTGAACTAAATTCCTTAGTTTTTGTTAGCAAGGTGACTCAGTCAACAAGGAAGCTGGACTCATGTATGCGGGGACCATACCGGGTTATGAAGACACTATCACACTGCCGATATGAGCTGCAGATGTTAGCTGGCTCATATGGCAAATCGACTCGAGCAGCTGCGGAATATATGGTCCCGTGGAAGTGAGAATGGACTCCCGATGTGTGTTCTGCTTTCTTTGATGGTGAGGTATTTGCCTTATTCTGCCTGAAATTTTGACTAAAACTCCTTTTGAGATTTTATTGAAACTTAATCCCATTGTGTTATTTATTTTAATTTTGTTTTGACACAAATCTCTAAATGTATTGGGGTTAAAGCGAGGAGACATGAGTTACTTGTTACGATGTGAGCGTTTGTCTTGGAGTGTATCGGACACGCTGTATTAGAGGTTAGATCTCTGGGTCTGGGATAGCTGTCTTGGAGTGCATCGGACAGGCTATGCCAGAAGTGGCGCTGTGCCTGGGACAACCGTTTGCCTTGGAGTGCATCGGGCCCGGTTGTCCTAGAAGTGGTGTTGTGTCTGGGATAACCGATTGCCTTGGAGTGCATCGGGCCGGTTATCCCGGAGGGGACGCTTAGGTTGGGATAACCATTTGCCTTGGAGTGCATCGGGCCGGTTATCCTAAGAGGTACGTTGAGCCTGGGATAGCCGTTTACCTTGGAGTGCATCGGGTTCGGTTATCCCAGGAGGGACCATAGGCCTGGGATAATTGTTTATCTTGGAGTGCATCGGATACGTTATCCTGAGGATCTGGTCTCTTGGTTAGGAATTAATTTAGTATGTTCGGAAGCTTGACTTTGATAGTGAGTTGTCTATCGACCTGTGGTTGTAAAAGATCATGAGTTTATTTATGGGATGTTGGTCGGCCAACATTGCCTGTATCAGATGGTATGTTTTGCAACATGTTTTTATAATAACCTTCACACACACACCAAGTCATGCCTCAAGCAATTCCTTGTGGGTCTCTGACGAGGTGTGAGGGGGCGATCTTCCGACAAGTCCCGCCCCAAGTGGTTGGTTATTGGGATGTTTTACAACCACTTTGTGTGGGCTATGTTTGTTTAGCTCACTTTACATTGACGTTAACCATGATGTTACTGTTGAGTTAAATCAAAAATCGAAAAGATTTCTGCCGTTATATTTCTCAATTTCAGACATAGACAATGAGGGAGAAGAGTTGTGTCATGACGCCAACTTGCCTCCGGAGGTTGACCTGCCTGTGGAGGGGACTGAGCCGCAATCAAGCCCGTCTGGAATGTCAAGACATTCAAAACTGAATACGTCTAGTGCGAATGAAAAGAATTTCCTGCCCTTGGTGCTAATACTACGTTTTGGACGTCAAGAAAGTTAAACACAAAGGAGCCCGGGGACGTGCTCATGTCAGGAAAGGCCGTGTAGGAATATGAGAGGGTAGAAGAGAATCAATGTAGGAATATGAGAGGGTAGGAGAGACTCAAACGACATATAAGCCGTTGTCAGAGGACATCAGGGCTCTTTTTTCGTTCGTAACGCGCGTTGGTGTGATAGCTTAGTCGTTAGTAGATTTTCGAAGTGTGTTTAAATCTTTCGATTGTATTATATTCGGATTTCATTTAACGATTAGTTTAAATCAAGATAGTTGAAAGTTATTCATTTAGAATTGTTTTTATTTTTGTGTAAATTTAATAAATTTGCAGTGGAATTGTATCGAATGTTATTTTTTAAAAAGTCAATTCTTACCTTGTTTCTAAGAATATATATATATATATATATAATATATGACTTTGATCTTTATGTAGCTGTTAATAGTAATAATTAAATTTACCATAACAAAGTAAAATTACAAATAATAGTCTTATTTTTTATACAAAAATAAAGAATTAATTGCTTGTGATACTATTTCAATGTTATTTATAATATAGTTATAAAGTAAAATTGCATGTGTGAGGATATATCTTTTTAAAACATTTAATATTTAAGTGACAAATGCTGTGGATAATTTATTAAATATTTTTTTTTTACATAAAATAAACATTTATTTTTTCGATATTTGTTTTAATGATTTAAACTCAGAATTGAGAGTGATACAATTACATAGCAATTCTTTGTTAATAAAATTACAGCTACCCGCCATCGAGAGCAGCAAGTATTCATTATGCTAAATTAAATTATCACATTATCTCTATTACATTGACATTGGCGAAATTCTATAAGGAAACGCCAATAACTCATAGAATAGAATGGTATTTTAATTAAATATTTACTATATTGTAAAACTTGGGTTTCACGTAGTACTGAAAACTACTTACTGAAAAGTGGTGTCAGTAAAATAGAATGTTAACATAAATAAAATATACTTGCTATGCCTGGTGGGACTTAATTTTTATTTAGAATGTGTTATTGGATATTGAGAGCTCATCGAAAGTTAATCCGAACTATTCCAGTGAACAAATAATTTAAATTTGATATTGAAATATATTATGCATAGCCTCTTTTATTTAAATTATAGTAAAGGCCCTTGAGTTGCACTAGCTCGGAGTGGGTTCCGCTTTCTGCGACACTTCCATTGTTGAGGACACATATGACGTCAGCGTCACGCACCGTACTCAGTCGGTGAGCGATCATGACACACGTACGACCCGCTTTAGCTGCGTCCAGGGCCTCTTGTACCACCTTAATACAATTTTATTAAAAATATTTCTCCAATATATTTTAATTCAATTAAATTAGTATTTTGAAGAGTATTTTATAATGTTCCGTTTAATATATTTACCTTCTCGCTCTCTGTGTCCAATGCGCTCGTTGCTTCATCAAGTAGCAACATTTTAGGACGTCTTATTAATGCTCTGGCTATGGCAACCCTCTGTTTTTGACCTCCAGACAATTGTGTACCTTTTGAGCCAATATTTGTGTCGTACCCCTAAAAAATAGGAACATATGTAATTATGCATAATTTTTATCGGAAGGATATAATGGAAGAATTTTTATTACCATCGGTAAAGATATGACGAAATTATGAATGTTGGCTTGTTTGGCTGCTTCAATTATTTCATCTATGCTTGGTTGTCTTGAATTATCTCCATATGCAATATTTTCACCTATGCTGCGGTCAAATAGTATAGGTTCTTGTTGGACGAAACCTATGGGCTGTCTTACGTCTGACAGGAGAAGTTTAGGCAGAGGAATCCCATTCTGAGCCTAGAAGTATTTAGTTCATTAAAAAGTAGTTTTTAATAAAAGTTATCTTCGTCTTAATTTACAACCTCGGTACGTTTAAAAATGCTGTATTTTTTTACTATCCTTACCACAATGCCGTCATCAGGATCGTAATATCTTTCTAACAGCTGTATGATGGTACTCTTGCCGCAACCACTTGAACCAACTAGAGCTATTGTTTTACCATTCTCAATTTCTAAATTGCAGTTTTTCAGTACTGGTATAAGTGGTCTCGTTGGATATTTGAATTGTACATTTTGAATGCTTGCTTCACCGGTGCCTTCCTACAAAGACAAGAACAGTTTTAATATTAAGCTACTAAAAATTATAACGTATGATGACAAACTTACGAAGTTTTCGACTGCAGGCTCTATTGGATCAACAATTTTTGATTGTCTACCTAAAATAACGATAGCTCTCCCAGCGGCTTTGATACCTTTTTGGAAATTAGGTGCAAAAGCAAAAGCTTGAGCTGCTGATGAGGAACCCATCAACAGAGTTTGTGCTGACCTGAAATAATATTAAATATGTTTGCATCAAGGTAAAAGAGTCTTACTTAATAAAATTCTCCATTTCTTCTATTCGACTTACTTTAGAACAACATCATATCCAATTCCTTGGTATACCATAAGATTGCTTCCATAAAACAAAGTAGCAGCGTAAATGAAGTTGAAAAGACCTCTAGAAAGCCCAAAAACAATTCCTCGCCAATGCGACGTTTGCTTTGCAATTACTAGTGCCGGTAGCAATTGGGTTGCGTAATCTTTTAGGAAGGTTTGTTCACGACCCAGTGAAGCAACTGTACGAACATTGGCTACTGCCTCTACTGCAATCTGAGAATTTCAACAGTTTTTTATCCTTCTCTTTAAGCAATATTTTCCACATGTTATTAGTAACAACCGTTATTTTATTTTAGAAGCCCTATCATATAAATTTACAAAAAATATGACATATAGGTATGTATAGAAATATTTCCAACTTTTTTCTGACCTTTGAACTTTTTTCCATTGTTTTGGCTGTTCCAAAAGACTCAGCAGTAACCATTCTTCCTTGTTTGTAAAGTACAGCTGCTATAAATGGTACAAATGCTAGAGCAACTAGTCCTAAACGCCATTCATAATAGAGAGATACTCCTAACGCAAAACTAAATGTACCAATGGCTTGCAAAACTGTTCCTATTCTTTGCCCTGTTGCCTAAAAATATTATATTATAATTGACTTTTACTTTAACTAGGTTTCTAAATTTTGTTGGATGGTTTTGCACTTACTCCTTGAACGGCTGCAGCCTCACCGGACAGTCGAGCACAAAGAGCTCCCGTGGAGTTGTTTTTATCGTCGAAGAATCCCACTTCTTGATGAAGCATTTTTTCAAACAATAATTTTCGCAATCTCGCTGTAAGATGTTCACCTGCTATACCGTACATAAAAACCTTTACACAGAAACGTATAGTTAACTTTGGTCATGTAAATAAACGTGGTAATTTGCTTATTTCACATAAATTCATAAAATAAATTACCATAATAAAATTCGTGATTCCTGAAAAGACACCAATTCCCACAAAAATGAGTGAATATTTACGAATTTCGTTTTGAACCCAACTTTCGTCAGGATTAGAGAGGACCTGCCAAGGATTAAAAAACGATATAAAGTTTTATTTCTTCTTAAGATTTAAATATAAAAAAATTTAATACTCAAAAGTCATACGCCAATGAAATCTCCCAATATGAGCGCAAGAAGGGGCATCGCGAAACCGCTAACAAGCGAACAGACGCTACCTGCTGTAATAGACTTCCATTCAGGCAAATTCAACTTTATCACTTCTAGGAAGGATATATTGAGCTCTTCTTGTGCTGTTTCGTTACTTTCCTGCAAATATTTTTTCGGTTCAATAGTTTTAGCAAAGGATATTATGTATGTAAAAGCTACTTATACAACAATTTCAGCAACAGCTCCCAGTAAATAAAAGTTTTTAAAATTGGACCTGAATTAAATCCAAAATTAATAAAATTCTCACCTGCACTACGGTTTCAAAATGCTCATCTTCATCTTTTTCACTGACAACAGATGTAGTACGGTCCAATTTCTGCACATTTTCTATAATTAAAGAAATCAAATGAATATCATTATATGTATAGTAGAAAAATAAAACCAAATTTTAAAACAAACCATTTTCATTTATGTCTGGTGATGCTTGTAGCATAACCATATCGTAATAATGGCCCTTTTTCTCCATAAGTTCGTTGTGGTCACCACATTCAACGACATTTCCTTTTTTAAATACATATATTTTGTCCACATTTCTGATTGTTGTGAGCCTATGAGCGACAATAATCGTGGTCCGACCTTCTTGGGCCTGTAATTCAATGCCGTGATATCAACAGTACCTTAAGGTAAGAAATTGTGACATAATATTTTACTCATATTACTTTGTCTAAGGCCTTTTGCACCTTGGCCTCTGAGGAAGTATCTAACGCGCTGGTGGCTTCATCCAACAATAATATTTTAGGGTTTCGTACAAGGGCTCGAGCTATGGCAATTCTTTGTTTTTGGCCTCCAGAAAGAGATGCGCCACGTTCTCCGACTAACGTGTCATAGCCCTGGAATAAATAAATAATAAAAAAATTTAATAAAATTGATACCTTCGATAAAAATAAATCCGGCAAGATAATTGTTATACCGTATGTTTCTCGACTTTATAAAAAAATATTAACATCAACAATACTCACTGATGGTAGTTTCATAATAAACTCATGAGCATTAGCTTGCTTCGCGACTTTTTCTATTTCCTCATTAGTAGCGTCCTCCCGGCCATACCTGATGTTCTCCCGGACTGTTGTATTAAAGAGGACCGGCTCCTGACCAACTAAACCGATCTGAGCTCTCAACCATCGTACAGACAACTGTCTTACGTCATTTCCATCAATTTGTACCTGTGTAACAATAATACAATAAAATATATGATATCAGTAATATCAATTTAAACATCGCAATGATTTAATATTACATATTCCTATGATATAATATAAATTATATAAAATCAAAGTGATTTTATAATATTTATCAATCATTTTAGTTTGACGTCGTTATCGTTAGATAGGAATTTCGTTTTATCTGATATCCAAAATGAAGATCTTTGAAAAGTACAGTTCATTTTAATCTATAATAATATCAAAATGCGGAAGTCTTGTCTGGCCTATGGTGTCATTTTTTTTTACTTCTGATCGGTGAATTCATATGACTTTTGATTTTCTGGATTTAGTTAATGCTGCGCTTGTAGCAAATTTTATTGAAAGGCCTTTTATCTATGATTCGATTATACAATTTTAAGTAGAAGTTATGTTCCTTGTCACTTCGAGCTTATTCAATGTATTGATGTTCAATATTCTTAAGTAGTATCTACTATTACGCTCAACAAAGATGAACGAGTACAATGGCCCATATTAAATGCTACTTGCTATATGGTTAGTTTTGCAAGAATTTTTTGGTACTTGCATATGCAATTTATTTTTCTGGTTTCTAACTACACGCGTGAAGGTAATTATTAAATAATGATAAATATTTTTTTTTAGATCATCACTTACGCTGCCGTCTATGACGTCATAATATCTTGATAACAGTTGTATGATAGTGGATTTACCGCAGCCGGAATGGCCGACGAGGGCAACTGATTGTCCTTTTTGTACACTTAGATTAACTCCTTTCAGAACCTACGAAAAATATTTGTAATACTTTTATTATACTACCAAACCATTGACATTTTTTTTGCTCCTCCTATGAATTACCTATTTTAAAAATATTATTTGAAATAAAAACAAAAATCAGTAAAAATATTTTTCGATTATATCTATCGTCCTCACAATGTCAATATCGGTTACATAAAATTATATGTAGATACTTATTTTATCATAATTGCAGCTACTAATTACGAGATTACAATCTATGGTGTTGTATTTATATATTTTATTAAGTTTATTTCAATGTTTCGAAGTTATAGTCTCAAAAAAGTGAAAGAAAATGTAACTCACTGGAACGTCTGGTCTAGAAGGATAGTGGAAGACCACGTTTTTCAATTCAATTTTTCCCTCAATACTATTCGGTACAATGCCACGATTGAGCAGAGGGTTTATGAGGGGGACATTATCGATAAGATGGAATATTTGTGCACCGGCCCCACGGGCGACACCGAATACATCCATCAGGGTGGAAGATATACCAAAGTTAGCTGAACCCATCAGTACACCAAACAGTACCTGCAATATTTATAATTTTTATGGAGCACGCATATAGTTTATTTGAAATTTATATTCAATTTGTTCCAAATATAAAACTAGAAATGTATATCAATTTGTCCTTCTGAGCTCTGGGCTCAAAGTTTTTCTGCAAACTTACGGCAATCATGGTATCGACGTCATATGTCTCAGGCTCCTCAACCATAAGCCTATATCCAAACCAGAATGATAAAGCGTAAGCACAGAAGATGCAGAAAAATAATGTCCCCATTGCAATCCCGTTGAACAGTCCTTAAATTGGTATATGTGTAATATTATTGTTGTTTTAACTACATTGTTAACAGTGGGGATAACTAAAAGTGTCATTGAATTTTTTTTAACAAAAAGCATACCTTTTTTAATATTAATTCCTCTAGCTTCATTGAGATACTTTTCATATCTCTCTATTTCTTTTTTTTGTCCGCTAAAGGCATACACTGTTCTTATCGCTGACAAAACCTCTTCAGCTATAGCACCTGCCTTCCCTGAAGCGACAGCCTCCTTTTTGGATAGTCGCGATGAAATCTATGAGAAAAAAAAAGTATGAAAGTAATTGTTTTTCATTTTAACTCTACTTCTTCCTCCGGCTTTTATATTTGTAAAAGATTTATTTTGATAAAAAAATGTCATTGTTGTTATGCAACTGAGTGATATATGTATGTATTGTATTTACTTGATATAGGCTTGTTTAAAATTATTTATATAAGTTAATAAACTTACAAGAGCAGCAATTCCAACTAGTGATAGAGTTACTGGGAAAGAGATTAAACACAAGAGAGCGAGCTTCCATCCCTTGGTGAGTGCCATTATAATAGAACTAAGAAAAGAAGCCTGATAGAAAACAAAGGTTGCTAGTTTTTCTCCTATACCATCTTCTAGTTTAACCACATCGCTGAAATTAATTTTATTGTTAATACTTTCGTTTAAATATTTATCTGACTTCAATTCTCTCACTTACTCAGTCATTTTGCTAGCAAAATCACCAGTCTGATGTGTATCGAAGTATTCAAAGTCTTGATTTAATGCAGCTTTCAAATACTCCTGACGAACTCGATATACCTTAAGAATTTATAATGTCAGAGGTCGAAAGTCATATATATCTCAACTAGAATATAGTTAAACTTACTTGGTTATAGGCTGAAATGTTCATTAATACTGTTGCAATATACGACAGCAGAACAACAATTGCTCCAACGACGCTATTATTTATCGCGAAGTTCCTCACATCACTTAGAAAAATGTCCGGTTGAGGGTTATTTATCACTACTGATATGCCGTAGTCAACCATACTTTGGAGTAAAGAAGAAAATAACAGAGTATTTAATGGGGTCATACATCCGCATGCTATTGATGATATAATGGCTAGGGATATGTATAACTTATCTCTTTTAGAGGAGAAACGGTACTGAAATAAATTATATATATATTAATATCAGATGTTTCTTTCAGTTGTTCGTTGTGCAATTATTAAATTACTCACCAGTGTGAAGAAAGATACGCTTGGAATTTCTTCTTTGCTTGTTTCGCTACTGGCGTTGCTAAAAAAAGGAGTTACGTGTTATTTAAATTATATTAAGGGAACTCACTGGACTGAAGTGTTTAAGTTGTTACAGTCAAGAATTTTTTTTATAAGAAAAGCGGTGTTAAAATTTTTTTAATATTTAATTATCTAAAAAAAACCAATATGCAGTTTATATTTCTATTATTCAGTGAATTAATAGTTAATTATATTGATGATTGAGATGATAAGAAATTGAGAGAGTTTGTATCAAAATGTGTGACAGTGTAACAAAAACAGAGTATAAAGTTACGTTTCACAAAAACAGTGCGTGTCTAAAGAACATTTTTCTTGTTCTTTTGTTTCCAATAGCAATGTTATTAGTATTAAATATCGCTAGTAGATGGAAAGCACTTTAGATCTCGAGTGTTATATGTGCATTTATGGGAAATATTAGTTATGTTTTATTAATTGACGATCACATACAATTTACATCTTCTTATTGAAACTATTATTATTATAACCAATAATGGTTAGTGGAAACTAACTGGGGGTTTAAATTACGCCATCTGGTGGCTATATCTTGCACTAGTGAAAACGGGTCATAACCCTAGTAATAGGTCAATTATTTGGGGCGGGTGAAAAAAGATAATTCAGACTACCAATTTCAATTGTGGGGCTGGAAAACGGGACCCATGTCTAAAATACGGTACGGTACCGAAATATGGTCGTCTGGGGTCGCTTAACTCACATCTCATCGAGATTTTTTTTTTCCCAAAAGAAATAATTAGGTACAGGTTCTTAGGTTAGGTTAGGTAATTAGGTTCTTTTCTCAGTAAACAGATGTTATGTTAAGTGGAAGTTAACATATTGCTGGTTTTAACTATGGGAAATGTTTCTTTATGTTAAATATTCCGAATAAGGTCAATAAATTATGTTTTAAGAATAGCCTGGCTTCAGAATCGTTTCATTCGGAGACAGAGAATGTCTTTGGAGTGCACCTCACAGCTATCGTCTGGAACAATATCATCCGAAGGCTGGGAGTATACACAGCTGTTTCAATAAAAAAAGAAATCACCAGGAGATCATGAAGCAAGTGATAATATTAAAAAGTCCATCAGAGAAAAAAATTTTTTGCATAATTTTGTAATCTTTTTTGTCAGTGTCTTTGTTCTAGCGTTAGTGATTTATGTACGACTGGCTGTTTTTTTTTTTATGAAAACTTGTGAAATAAAATTCATACAAACAAATTTTTGATTCACTGATTTATATGGACACTTTTTGTTTTTGATCAATTATTTTGTTTTTGTACATATGTATACGCAAATTCACTTCTATTTTTATGGAATAAAATAATCAATTTTAATCATGATTTATACGGAACATTTAAACATAACAAATTTAACAATAAAATTTACGATTCTTTAATAGTGTTTTATCATCTATTCTACACAATATTTTAACTGCATTTTTCATATACTAAAGACATGCTCCTTTGCAACGTACTGTTAAACTTACTACTTATCCAAAGTTTGATTTGACTCTAATTCTCGTCATCAAGCCTCCATAATCTTTCTGAACTACCCTAAAGAGTAAACTTACTAATGTTGTCAGTAATTTTACGAGCAATTAAACGGGAGTCCTTGCAATACATGATTAGTAACTCAAAAATTAAACAGTTAGGTACTATCATAAAGAACCCGAATTATAAACAGTACTTTCCATTTCAATTCTAGTTTGTCTTTCATCGGTATTTTAAGTTCTCCAAGTACGTCATATAAATAACAAAACAATTATGACAGCTGACTCGTTTTCACAGCTTTAAACTCTGGACACCACTTTGCAGCCTTGTACTTACAATATACAGTAAAAGAAAAACATAAAAATAATATTTGGTATCAGGTTATTTAAAATATATAGAAATGTCACCTGTTTTTGTCACGATCTGATTCCTTATTTTTCTTGTTATGGAAATCGTTCAGCGTATAACTGTTCCCGTTGGCCTTCATGTTAAAATTTGAATTAAAACTTATTTCTTACATATATTTATATATTTAACACCATTTACACGTATTTACAAAAAAGGTCTAGTAAACACTGTCCATAGCCGTAGTTAAGTGGTGTTATCAGGGCACAATCGATAGATAACAATTATCTCTGATACACAAATGTGACGTACTTAATGTCAGACAGAATATATGCACTAATAAATACTATTAAAAGATACCTGCAATGATTTTAAACAGTAGTATTCATAAATATAATACAGTCTTAAATAAAACTAATATTTTTCGGATTATATTATTTTAAAAAACGAGATGTCGTCTCGTCTGCCTGTGATCACGGTTGCTGCAAAGTAACTGAAACTTCGCGTCGGGAGTATATAGTTTTTTAAAATAATAAAATCCGAAAAATATTAGTTTTATTTAAATGAATACTCGCAAAAGTCTTAGATCTCATTATAATACAGTCTTATTTAAAATATAATTTATGGCCTATATGATAAATTTTGAACTTAAATATCTCCAAAGTACCTATGAAATCCCAAGAGTCTGTTATAATACTCTAATACCAACAATAATATATATACGTATGTCACTTAATAATTTATAGGACAGTGGGATATTAGGTCCACAAACAGTTTTAAAGGCCCACATACCTAATATAAAACACAAATATGAAAAATAATCTTTTTCTATGTAAAAAATTCAGGATAAATAATGAGCTCAATGTTTCCTAGCAGAAAAAATTGTTAATTTGCAAATCAATATTACATAAATACATATTAAATCAAAATAATTTTTCATATGTTGTAACATTATCAGATAAATAAAGATAAATAAGTGTACCGATCTGAATAGAATAATCAGTGATATAATTAAATTTTCCTTATTTCATAACATATTATCATGTTATGAAATTACTAGAATTATAAAGAAATCGTTTAAAATATAGATCGTCATATTTATAATAAGAAGGACAGCTTTAATAATTAAAAGATATTTAAATAAAATTGAGCAAATACCGGGTTTCGTAGTATAGCATGCCTGAAACACGAGCGACATGGTCTAAAAAACTAGTATAAGCTATTGATGATTATTTTTTATTTATAAGTTACTAATAAAGAGTTTTTATTTACTTTTTACGTAGCGCAGGTTTTATTCCGATTTTCATAAAAATATTATATTACAAATCAATAATATTGTAACACGCCACATTAATCATTACAATGTTTGCCAGAAATACAGAATGTTTTCTGATTTTTGTCAAGAATGACAGAAAATCACTTGAGATATTTAACTTCACGTGGATAGTAGATGGCAGGGTTACTCAAAATTACATGATTAGAAAAAAGCAACCGTACCCTGGCCAACTAAAGTACTTCTGGTTTCATTGTCCCTCAACAAGGAGCGAAGCCCCCGTCTTCACCCCTTGTTCCTCCTCGTATGTTCATCGTACATTCCTACATATTTTTAAACTTTTTTTTAATATTTAATATCAACAACAACTATTTATAATTAATAATCACTAAAATGATTTACAACAAAGTAATTTAACTAGCTTGTGAAATTTTATGTGAAAATAATAACGTTTCAGAACATTTCTTATAGTTGCATTATTATAAGAAATGTTACAAAATTATATATCTTGTAGGTATAATTCATAGTCTAGATAAAGTCAAAACAGAAACTTATTTGTCTTTGTCCTAATATACTTAAACAAAATGGCTGACACTTATTTGTTCATAACTTCACATTAACTCACTTTTAATCCTGAAACACTAAAGTTTTCTAGCAAAATGCTTTTGCACCGTTAACTTTATATTTCTATAATACATATAAATAACACTTAATGCAATAGTAATATGCAGTACTAGTATCGGAACTGGTGTTTAAAAACCTACAGTTCTGGTACTGAATAGCTATTTATAAATATTTCATCACTTCTCAGTAAAACGTGAGCTGAAAATACTAAAGCTTTTGAATGGTTGGTGCTAAAGCGGATCCAACTAAGATGTAAATTAAAACGTAGTTTATGTAATATAAACGATTTATAAGGACAAAATTATGTCAGAAATAATAATATTTTTAAATAAAAAAAATCTAATTTAATTTTAGTTCGCGTATAAAACAGCGTTTTTGTATGACCTCGCTTTTAAATTTGTATCAGCACGCTTTAGCATTGTAGTTAAACGCGCTGCCACTAAAAACGTATATCTCATTTCTTCGGTATATCCACTAACACTCATCTTCTGCACAAAATGAGTTTACAATATGTGATACATAAATAAAAAAAAATACATTTTTATTAAAAGAAAAATTTATTAAAATACAAAATATCGTATCTTTGAGATTGCTTTACGAAAGAAATACAAATTGATTCACAAATATGGTTACATTAAATTGTATAAAAAAATTGTGTAACTTACACAATAAATATATATAAAAACGAGATTGAAAAAATATTACACAAATAGCATCTGTTACTTGATGTAGCAATATGGTGGAGGTAGATCCATTAGGTACCTAGCGATCAGATTCAATACCTATAAAATAAGTTATGACGTCTAAGAAAATAACGACATAAAATAAAAATTAACTTATCAATAAAAAATAATAATAAACAAAATATGTCTAGATCCTGTTCTCTAGATATACAATAAGTATGTTTGTATGAGGTTTACTTAAATGACAATAGTCAATTGAGTACAATTATGATTATTGTTCTCCCTGATATTAAAAAGTTATTAAAAATCGTCAAGAAATATGTAGCCTCCTTGGTAATAAATGGTGTTTATGGAATATTAAACGTCACTGACTCGAACAACACTATACTATAGAGTTTGGCAAAAATCTCTCAGCAGGTTTGCTTTAAAGATCAATGCTGTTGGATTTTGAAAATAATAAATTCCATTTCTTTATTTTTGTTTTTTTTTTTATAACGATCTAAAATATAGCGTACTAAAACTTTGGATAACCACAAAAAAAAGTAACTTAAATGTAGTGTTTACTATAGCACTGAAAATGATATAGTTATTCTACTTGACAGAAGTTGTCAGTTTTTCCGTTCTAGAATTAATGTGTAACAATAAGAACTAATTATCTTTAGTAATGATTTTACCTAAAAAAAAAGAAAAGCAAAAGCAGCGTTTAGAAGAAAGCCTATATAACTCTATTCACTTATAATCTAACTTCTAATAAAACAAGAAATGAGAAATAGGTGCTACAGATGGTGATAATCATGCACTTCCTTTCGTATACAGATTGTAATAAAGTCCTTTGAGTTCTAACAGCTCCGCGTGTGTTCCTCGCTCTGCGACACTTCCATTGTTGAGGACACATATGACGTCAGCGTCACGCACCGTACTCAGTCGGTGAGCGATCATGACACACGTACGACCCGCTTTAGCTGCTTCCAGGGCCGCTTGAACCACCTGTAAGGAACATATTTATGAAGTTACAATAAGGAATATATTTACTGACACAATTGTTAATTTATTTCAAGGCTCATTAAAATAATAAAAATATAATAATAAGCATAACCTGATGTATTGTTAAAGGTGTCAGTAGCGAGACAGACAAGTTGTGATACATAAATTTTGTTAAAATATAATTTTTCTACCTTTTCACTTTCTGTGTCCAAAGCACTAGTTGCTTCATCAAGCAGTAACATCTTTGGTCGTCTTATTAGAGCTCTTGCTATAGCAACCCTTTGTTTTTGTCCTCCAGAAAGCTGGGTGCCCTTTGAACCGATGTTGGTCTCATAACCCTGAAATGACGATCAGAGATCTTCACATTCTTGTATGATCCAAAGGTAAGGAATTCAAGAAATTCTATTTACCATCGGTAAAGATACGATAAAGCTGTGAATGTTAGCTTGTTTAGCTGCTTCAATTATTTCATCCATGCTAGGCTGCCGTGAATTGTCGCCGTAGGCAATATTTTCTTCTATGGTACGATCAAATAGAATAGGTTCTTGTTGTACGAAGCCTATCGACTGTCTCACATCTGCCAATTTGAGTTTTCTTATTGGAATACCTCTTTGATCCTAAAAAAATATATTTTATTTCAGATAATCCCTAACATTTTCAACTTTTTAGTTTACTACGATGTTGAATTGTGATTATTGCGTATTTTTACCACTGTGCCGACATCAGGATCGTAATATCTTTCTAACAGCTGTATGATGGTACTCTTGCCGCACCCACTTGAACCGACTAGGGCTATTGTTTGTCCTTTTTCGATTTCTAGGCTACAGTTTTTTAGTACTTGTATTAGAGGCCTCGTTGGATATGTAAATTGAACATTTCTAATATTTGCTACGCCTGCACCTTTCTAGAAAAAAAAAAAATTGATTTTTTTTTGGCCACAACAAACGTTCTATGGGTTTTTCATTTAATGCATCACGTTCACTACAGAGACGTTATTCGTTCAAGGATTAAAATGATTACAATATGGACTTACTCTGATAGAAGACCTGTGATATAAAAATATTACTATATTATTTAACAAAAATATATTAATTTTGGGTGGCAAACTTACAAAGTTTTTGACAGCAGGTTTAGCCGGATCAACGATTTTTGACTGTCTTCTCAATGTAACAATAATTCTAGCAGCTGCTTTAATACCATTTTGGAAATTAGGAGCAAAAGCAAAGGCTTGAGCTGCGGAAGTGGAACCCATTAATAATGTTTGAGCTGACCTAAAAGAGCAATCAATGAAATCACTTCTAGATGTAAAGAAATAATTGAAACGATTTATTGTATTATATATGAAATTTTGCGCCTTACTTGAGTACTATTTCATATGACACTCCCTGATACACCATTAGATTGCCTCCATAAAACATGGCTATGGAGTACACGAAGTTAAAAAGCCCTCTAGAGAGCCCAAAGACCACACCTCGCCAATGTGCGGTTCGTTTTGCAGCCACTAGTGCTGGCAGAAGCTGAGTTGCGTAGTTATTGAGAATAATTTGCTCACGACCTAGTGATGCAACTGTGCGAACATTCGCCACCGCTTCTACGGCTATCTGTTTTAAAGTTCAAATATAATTATTAAAGTGTACTTCTATATTTATTTAATGATGAAGATTTTCGCGGGTACCCATTTAAGTGAAAGTAAATTTTTCGGTTACTAAGCGTTTTTTATTATTTTACAGGCTAGATGACATCCAACTCGTCTGCCCGTGAACGCGGTTGTTGTAAAGGAACCGAAACATCGGGGCTATGTAGATGCAAAATAATTAATTAAAGATGAGTAGTATTCGAAAAACTTAGTTTTATATATCTCTTTTATTATTATTCACTTGTAGCGTTATAATAACTTTTTGTTATAACAAAATAGTTATCATTACTTTTGGAATAAACAAGGATGAGGAGCAAAAGAAATAGAAGCGACATTCGAATAGTTACATCTATCAGCTATATCTGTGTTACAGGTTTTAGGGAATTTTAAATACAACAACCTAAAAATTTTCTTGATAATAAATAGTTTTATTCTATCATTTTTCATACCTTGGAACTGTCTTCCATTGTTTTAGCTGTTCCAAAAGTTTGTGCTGTTATCATTCTCCCTTGCTTGTAGAGCACAGCTCCCATGATAGGTGCCAAAGATAAAGCGACTAATCCTAAACGCCATTCATAATATAATGAGATTCCTAATGCGACGCTAAATGTACTAAGAGCCTGCAACACTGTCCCAATTCTTTGACCTGTTGCCTGTTGGAAAGGAATTTTTGAAAAAAGAATTTTTTATTGTTATTTGTAAGCTAGGAATATTTTTAAATTGTAACTAAAATTGATTGGTTTGGTAAAATTTGGTTTTCGACTGATATACTATTCGAAATATTGCCCAAAAAAAATAATTTTCTTAGAAAAATATTCAAAATTTTATATTCACCCGGACTATGTTTTAGTCATTTTCTATCTATTTTGGCATAAAGTTTGTGGTTTAAAATGTATAACAATGTTACAAAATCCGCAGAATAGTACTTATTACTCGTTTCTTTTGTATTTTTATTCTTACCCCTTGAACTGATGCAGCATCGCCTGATAACCGAGCGCAAAGAGCTCCCGTTGAGTTATTTTTATCATCAAAGAAAGCAACCTCCTGTTGGAGCATATGCACAAATAACAGTTTACGCAAACGGGCAGTAAGATATTCTCCTGCTATACCATACATAAACACCTGCAAACAATATATTAAATGAGTGACATTATAAAATAAAATAATAGCTATCTTGGTAACGGATAATTTTACCGTAACGAAGTTTGTGAGTCCGGAGAAAATACCAATTGCCAAAAAAATTAATACATATTTAATAACTTCAGCTCTAACCCAACCTGGATCATTATTAGAAAGCACCTGTGAATGACATAATTATTACAGTAAATTATGTTTTTGAATAGTTAAGATAATATTTTATGAATTTTTTAGTAGCTTACACCCATAAAGTCTCCCATAACAACTGCTAGAAGTGGCATTGCGAAACCGTTTAGAATAGCGCAGACGCTGGCCGCAGTGATTGACTTCCATTCTGGTGAGTTCAGTTTAAGTACTTGGAAGAATGAAATCTTAGGTTCCTCTTGTGTTTCTTCGCAATCCTAATATATTTCATTAGTGATCCAAATATTAAACAGAAGAAAAAAATAGCTATTTATTCAGACGAAAACTTACTTGGTCTCTCATTTCGACAAGCTCTTCTTCTTTCTCATTCAGAACGGATTCAGACAGTTCCAATTGTGTGCCCTGATCTATGAAATTAAATACATTAAATTTGTCTATTACCAATACAAGCGTATGCATGGGTATATATTAAATTATTGTTACCAGTCTCGTTTAAATGTGGTGCAGCTTGTAGCATTAGCATGTCGTAAAAGTGACCTTTTTTAGCAAGAAGTTCGTCATGACTTCCACTTTCTACCACATTCCCTTCTTTAAAAACATAGATTTTGTCGACATTTCTTATGGTTGAGAGTCTATGCGCTACAACGATCGTTGTACGACCTTCTTGGGCCTATAATTTAATACATTTTATTATAAAAAACAAAACACTATTTTTTTTTATAATATTAAGTTGTTATTACTTTGTCTAGGGCCTTCTGTACTTTGGCCTCCGAGGATGTATCTAATGCGCTAGTTGCTTCATCTAGCAATAATATCCGTGGGTTACGGACAAGCGCCCGAGCTATGGCAATTCTCTGTTTTTGTCCTCCTGACAATGATGCTCCCCGCTCTCCAACTAATGTATCATATCCCTTAAAAAATATTATTATAACAGAAAGATTTAATGAAAATATACAACAGAAAACATATTTTTGTAATTAAATTGAAATAAAAAAAAAATAATTAAGTCCTCATAAATGATAATATTATAGTAATATACTAACTAAAGGAAGCTTCGTGATAAATTCGTGTGCATTGGCTTCTCTGGCAGCTTCTTCAATATCCAGGTCTGAAGCATCCTCACGGCCGTATCTTATATTTTCGCGAACTGTTGTATCGAAAAGTATTGGCTCCTGACCAACTAGGCCAATTTGAGCTCTCAACCATCTAACAGACAATTTTTTGACGTTTGTCCCATCAATTAGTACCTGTAAAAAAATATGTTAGCCAGCTTTCGGATATATATTTAAAGCCCATTATGCGATTCACTGACAGCCGTTACGTGAAATTTATATAAGAACACATACGAGTATTTGAATTTTTAAAGCACATTTGTGTATAAGGAGTATTCAAAGAAATCATAATAATTTGAGATAAATTTAAATAATATATTAGTATGTAAAATTATAATCAATTAGCCCGTCCGAAAACTACTTAAAGATTTGGAATGCAATGCAAATACGAGCGTTAGATAAGTTCTACACTCACCTGTCCGCCAGGAATATTAGTTTTATTTAGTAATTTATTTTTAATCAAAATCTTAAACCATTCTAATTGTCGCTATTAATATATATACTTACATTTCCATCTATTACATCGTAATTTCTTGATATCAGCTGGATAATAGTGGACTTGCCACTGCCTGAATGTCCAACTAACGCCACCGATTGGCCTTTTTTGACACTGATATTAATGCCTTTTAATATCTATAACATTAATATAAAATTTAAACTTTTAAACTACAATTATATTACTATAGTTTTGTCATTATATATATTCAGAACGGTAGTGTAAAGTAATGTTTATTTTCGAATTACTAAGCGGGTAGACGAGATGAGAAATTTCTCATTTCGTCTGCCCGTGATCACGGTTGTTGCAAAGTAACCGAAAAATCGTGAACCGAAAGTCTTAGGTCTCTTTATATTGTAACTTACTGGTACATCTGGTCTAGAAGGGTAATGAAAGAATACGTTTTTGAACTCAATATCTCCATCTATACTTTTGGGAGTAATCCCACGATTGAGTGATGGATTAATTTTAGGAACGTTATCAATTAAGTTAAAGATTTGTGTTCCTGCTCCACGTGCGACTCCAAAAGCATCCATGAGAGTAGAAGATATACCGAAGTTGGTTGAACCCATTAAAACACCGAATAATACCTACATGAGACAAGCAAATTATATATAGAATTATGATTGATTATTTATATTTAATGAGCTATCGTTGGACATGTCATAAATTTGATTATAAACATATTTACTTACAGCCATCATCGTGTCCACGTCGTACGTCTCTGGTTCATCAACTATTAGTTTATATCCAAACCAGTAGCAGAGAGAGTAAGCACCGAACAAGCAGAAATAAATGAAGCCCATTATAATTCCGTTAAAAATACCTAAAATATATCAAATTGCCATTAATTGGTGTTTATCGTTATACAATTTAGAGTATCAAAAATTCAATATTTTAGGAATTAAAGAGGAAATCTTAAGATGACACCTATTGAAAATTAATCTTGTCACATCGTTCAATTCTTCAAATCACAATAAATCTGAGCATATCCACTAGAACTAGGGCTGTGACAGAAGAGTTCTATGATCAAGTTGTCAAATTTAAGTCTTACAATCGCTGGCGTTCCTCATATATTTTAAAATTTTCGTTAAATGCATTTTGATCGGTGGTCTTTTTTTTATGTCCCAAAGGGGCAAACTAGCAGACCGCCTACCTGATGGTAAGTAGCTACCGTCACCCATGGACATCTGCAACATAAGAGATAGATGGGTTGCCGACCTTGTATGTGGAAGAGCAACCTGAACACTTGATGTTTGAAAGGCCCCACGTTATAGCTCTCTAGGAAAACCTCGGGCGGAAGATCCTTCCACATCCTGCACGTACAGTCTTGCAACTGAATGCATTTAGGTGATGTAGATGAATTCGACCTTACGGCGGGTAGTGCGTTGGTGGAATGGAGACGATGGGACTACATCGAACAGTTCCTCGGAACATTACCCATTGTATAGACAATAAAACACACAGAGAGAGCTTACATCCTTTCGAAGGATTAAGGGTTCTAAATCGTCCATGAGCATGGGATCGTTTACAATACGAACAGCCTGGCGTTGTATGGAGTCAAGTGGAAGTTGGCACTGTGGGTCACCGCACCAGAGATGAGAACAATACTCCATGTGGGGACGAACCTGTGCTTTATAAAAGAAAAGCAAGTGGCCGGGTTTGAAGTTCCGCATCGCTTTACTCAGTACCCCTAGTTTTTTTTAAGGCTAGTTTAGCCTTGTCCTGCACATTTATGTTTGTATTTCACTACATCAATTTTCACGAAATAAAAATTTTACAGAAGATCAGCATCTGTAAACCATCCACGTGTTTACAATAATAATACAATTTATTTTTTAAAATACCTTTTTTAATATTGATACTCCTAGCTTCGATTAGGTGTTTTTCATATCTTTCAGTTTCCTTTTTTTGCCCACTAAAAGCAAATACTGTTCTTATCGATGACAATACTTCCTCAGCTACAGATCCAGCTTTTGCAGAAGCAACGGCTTCTTTGTAAGACAATCTTGATGCCATCTTTAATATTTATGTAAAAATAAGTATTATAAATACATTAAATACTTTTTATAATTAGTTAAAATAAAAATAAAACCTACAAAGCCCGCAATTCCTATTAAAACTAAGGTAATTGGAAACGAAATTAAACATAGAAGACAAAGTTTCCAGCCTTTCACAAGGGCCATTATAACAGAACTTAAAAATGTCACTTGATAATATACGAACGTAGCCAGCTTTTCTCCTATACCGTCTTCTAGTTTTATGACATCACTGAAATGAAAACAAAACATAAAAAGATAGTATGCGGATTTGTGAAAATGTAAATAAAGAAAAATGGTAAACGTTAACTTTAGATTTCTTTAACCGTGCACTGAATTTTTTTTTTCTAAAATGTTGAGAAGTATCTAGTCATCCAGCTCAAACTAAGAAAAATATTTTCAAATATTCAAAACTTTTTACCGAATTTAAATGAATTGTTTTAATATATTATTCAAATTAGCATGTAAATAGTAGTATTGATAGTCGAACGCAGGCGAACGCTTTTTATATAACGATATTTACCTCGTCACTTTGCTAGCAAAATCTCCTGTTTGATGGGTATCGAAGTATTCGAAGTCTTGATTTAAAGCGGCTTTTAGATACTCCTGACGAATCTTATATACCTGAAAAATGTTTTGTCAACTTTGAGAAAAAATGGTTTGAGGTCCCTTTAGGTCATGAATTTTCAATAGTTTTGTAGAAGTTCTAAATAGTTTACGTATGATTATATGAGAAATTACATTTCAAATTCATCTTGTATTTATTTTGTATATAATGAAAATAAAATAATAGACTTGTACATCATATTTACCTGGTTATATGCAGATATATTCATAAGCACTGTAGCTATATAGGAACATACAACTATAATTGCTCCCACAACGCTATTGTATATGGCAAAGTCTCGTACATCACGTAAAATAATATCTGGTTGAGGGTCATTTACCACAATAGATATTCCGTAGTTAACCATACTTTGGAGCAGAGAAGAAAACAGAAGAGTATTTATTGGGGTCATACATCCGCACACTATTGAGGATAGGATCGCTATAAATATGAATATTTTGTCTTTTATGGTAGCGAAGCGAAACTAAAACAATAAGTTCATAAAATATAATTGAAACGCAACACATTTCAGTAATAAAGTAGTGTTTAAGGTTTGTATAATTAATTTTAATGGCAATATTTATTTTTAAGTCAATATATAATCGGGTACTCACAAGCGTAGCGAAGGAAACGTTTGGAGTTATTTGTATTTTTTCCTCTTTGCTCGTTTTTGTGCTGATGGTGTCAGCGTTGCTAAAATTAAGTTTAAGTGACATTATTACTGGAACTCTTGGGGGTGATAAAACTTGTGTATGTTGTCATGTGTATGTATTTATTTAAATGAAACTAGTATTTTTCGGATAAACTACGCGTGATTTATTTTCATGTAAAAAACTACATACTCCCGACGTTTCGGTTACTTTTCAGCAACCGTGATCACGGGCAGACGAGATGTGAGATGTATTTATGTTCAGCTTTTCTGACGTAATTCAACTATACAAAGTATGTGCTCTTCTTACAGATGTTCAGTTAAAATTACCTCCGATTTCCATCCATTTAGAAGGATTATTTTTTTCCTTATAGTTGTAAAATATTATGAAAAAAATATATTAAAATTTGAATCTTAGATATTTTAGCGCAAGCATATTATGTACTGAAATTGATTTTTCTTTTTGTTTTACATGTCACTAAGAAAATTCAGTATATTATATGAGTGATAAAAGTTTTTTCTGCATCACAAAATAAAATTTTGTTCCTGTACTATATATTTTAAATGTTTAATATTTGAGTTTACTTTGGTTTACTTATTTAGAATTGATCTACATCGACCTATATTCAGAGATCGCAGCGACCAACTATGGTCGTCTAATATGATAACACAATATATACACTCGAAGTATTTTAATTCAATGATAAATTCATCTGCTTCGCTAATCTTTCCAAGGTTGCTTATCAATTTTGATTATTTAATCTTCTCGCATACTAGTTTCATGATTAAATATAATCAACTTATATTAACGATGTGAATACTTTTGTTAAGGATATTATTTATGTCTAACCTAGGCAGACAGAAACTCAGCCTACAATAACAGGTCAATAGGATATCTTTACTCGTCATTTAGAAAATATATTTTGGTTATTATAATATATTTGCCTTTTAATGTGATATCTGAATCAACGACTATGATAATTCAATTATTTTCACACTCGGTTAGTGATTTTTTTTATTTTTGAAAACTAAAAAAGAGTTTTGTTTTTCCAATATATAAATTTTTGCATTGTTCAACATGTTGTTCGGATTACTAAATATCATACTACATTTTACCTGATGTTTCGTCTATTTTTTTTGTCATGAAAATGTTTATTTAAATTTTCACTTACTGAAATCGTAGATACCATTATTTTTCATCAATATTTTATTTCAGTTTAGTATGTTTTTTAAATGTATTTACTAAAATAAATAAATAAAATAAAAATTGTCTTCTGAATTTATAGCTTTACTTGACCTTTGAAACAATTGAATATTTGAACAGTGATGTCATATTTACGACATGCGCAGACTTACGCTGAAATTGTAAACATTTGCTTACAATTACAGCGTAAGTCTGCGCAACAGAAACATCACGCGTCATAGAATTGATTAATTAATTTTTTTTTATTTTCTTACCATAACTGTCCTTTAGATCATTACTTGGAATTAATAATATAAATTTGTATGATATTAACATAAAATATATATATAAAAAAATCAAAACAGAAGAATTCAAAAGATAATATTAAATAATCAATTTTATTTGATACCTAATGAAAATAGATGGACTGTTATGGCAAAGAATTTAACTTTAAATATATATAATACAGCAGTCGCGGTGGCCTGGAGATTAAATGGTCCGCCTCATACGTGAGGGCGCGGGTTCGAAATGTGGCAAGTACCAATGTGTCTTTCCGAGTCCGAGTCTTTCCGAGTCATATGTACTTTCTAAGAGTATTTAGACACAACAGGCTACAGCAGTGGAGTGCACACCATAGATGGAAAGAAGCATTGCTTAGCCTACCCGTACCATAACTAATCCTACATTGTTTAATGCTTACTTACATACTTTTAATGATACATTACGAACTACGAATGTTTACAGACATTAAGAATGTCATTTGATTCGGTAAAACTGATAAAAGTGCCATCTATCAACCTAAAAACCATTAACAGTAACATTTTCGATCGGTCGCTGCTAGCGTCTAGCGCCGCTTCCCAGCCAGAGCGGCCGCATGCACAACTACGGTGCATATATTTCATAAATATAATCTCAAGGACGATGTATGTGTGTATGCAAAACTATGCATGTGTTAGTGTTCTAGACGCACTGCTTCCTTAACCCTACTCGATTAAAAGGTCATAGAAATTGTCAAATTAAAAGGGACTAATTGATTTGTTGGTATATTGTTCTATTATTTTTGTCACCATTTTGTTATTTTTCTTTTTCTAAGTGCTCTCTCTAAGTATTGTTGTTTGATAATAAAATTAAAATAATTACAAAGGGAAGTGTGTGGCCAGTTTAGATTTAACTTAAAAGAAGGTAATGTTATTCGTTTTAATAAAAAGTATTATGATAGTTTTAATTAGCTAGCAAGTTGTGTACACACAAATAAGTTATTTCGTTTTCTGTGTGTGTGTCAGAGGTAGTTGAAAGATTTATAAAATATATAGGATGTTAGTTTTGATCGGACTGCTGTAACTTGATGCGCGAATATTATCAATGTTTAAATGAAACTAATATTTTCGAATTACTAGATATATTTTATTATTTTTTAAAAGTACATACTCCCGACGCCCGTGATCACGGCAGACTTGTCGTCTTCCCGTTAAAGATAATAAAATACGCTTAGAAATCCGAAAATATGAGTTTCATTAAAATTAATACTCGCGAAAGTCTTAGATCTCATTATTATCAATGTTTGAGAGGAGGAAATTATGGTGAAAATGGGATTTTTCTTTCAAACATATTCTGCATAACCTACCCCAAATCTCTGTGCACGCCGCTGGGCTACAGCAAGCCTTGTGGTCTAAATAGCCCCAAAAAAAGTGCTTATGCAGAAGGCAAGGGGAAACCACTGCAACTATCTTCCCAAGCAAGTCATCATGTATACGGATCACTGATACGTGATGATCACGAAGAATCAGCAAAGACTCTTGCGACGATGATGATATGTAATACTGACCTGCACTCGTCCGTGGCGAGTTGACCGTTAGTTGAAACATCTTCGATATTCTCTTTTGTTTCCTCCACCGTTTGTACATTGTTTAATTTACTCTGCCACTTTATGTATTGTACGCCGATATTGAATGTCAATGGTAACATATTTTAACGTAGCCTAGGATAAATGTAACGAGAAATAAATAATTTGCGATAAGCTTTTCTATTTAACATCAATTTAATTCAAATAGTTTTGAAATAATCTGCACTGATATCGTACATTTTATATTAATTTAAATTTTCTGCCACTATAAAATATATATATATTTTATATAATTTTCTAACAAATTCCACTTACTGTTCTATTTTGATATGTTTTCTTGAAACCAGAACTTGAACTGTCAGACGTTAAACACTCTGTTCATAAATGAATGTTACATAGAAGCACTCATATCAATTGACATTCATTAAGGAGCGCTGTTTTATTAATCTACCTCACTTAAAATTTTTAAGAAATGTTAGCCTTTATTTTTATATCATTACAATGACATAATTTTATCTAGATATTGGATGAGATCGTAATTATAATATTAAATTCTTTTGTTTGATATATTATCGACTGGTTTTCTATTATATGTAAGAATTTTTGTTACTATTATTATAAAAACAATAATATAATAAATACTAATAGCTTTTTCGTGAAGATGATTTGAAATAAAATTCATATATGCTATAATTATACTCCCGGCGTTGATAAAAATCGATGAAGAAGGATCTATGGATTTTATTAAATAAATACAACCCGAGTGTCTGTATCTAATAGTAATAAAAAGTCTCTACTATATGCCAATCTGGTATGTATACGAGAATATCATTTAATTTATATTTTCTGTTTGTTCCGGACATCTCAAAAACGGCTGTGGCAAGTTTGACAGGACTTTTTTGGCCCACAGCAGATATAGTAAAGAGTAACTTTGACTTATTTTTAATAAACTTGAAAATATGAATTAATTTCTCCGCGGACAAAGTCGCGGACACGACTAGTTATAAATGAAACATCATCCAACAATAAGCCTTATGTTATTATCGCGTTCGTGACTTAAAGATTTAAATAACATCGTCCGATGATCAGTGCTATCGCTTGAATTACTCATTAACTACAAACTGACATTCCTTTGTGTGGGGTCCGACTCAGAATAGTATTCGAGGAATTATATAATTCCTTTTTGGATTTGTAATATTTTAATAAATAATATATTGGGTTTAAAAATATTTTGTTTACGTCAAATGATCCTTTTAAAGGATCCTTTTATACGACAGTATAAAAGCAGACGCTAACTAATAATTTGGCCTTTTTTAATTATATTTTTTTTCGGGAAGATCATATTCTCTTGTATTCTAATGTATGATATTAAAAATGATATAAAAGTCAGAGGTTGTCAAATACATTTAATTAATTTTATAACACTAGTCCAATGTTCATATATTCATTTTTATTAATTGCAAGGCACTGTAACACTTACATCTGAATTAGGACTTATCACAACATAATCTAACCTATTTCTTATCTTATAAAAGACAAAGTCATTAAAGACTGCCTGATTCGTAATATTGAACATTATTTTGTTTTCGTCACGTATTATATCTCTACAATATACTTAGCAATAAATAAAGAATGCGGAAAATATATTAGCACATGTTCACGAGTATCCGCGTTTATACAGATTGTAATAAAGTCCTTTGAGTTCTAACAGCTCTGCGTGTGTTCCTCGCTCTGCGACACTTCCGTTGTTGAGGACACATATGACGTCAGCGTCACGCACCGTACTCAGTCGGTGAGCGATCATGACACACGTACGACCCGCTTTAGCTGCTTCCAGGGCCGCTTGAACCACCTGTAAGGGACATATTTATGAAGTTTATGACATTGGTGAATAGCGAATTAATTAATACTGATATAATTGATAGTTTAAGATAAAATAAGCATAACCTGATGTATTGTAAAAAGCGCCAGTTACAAGATAAACAAATTGTGATACATGAATTTAGTTAGAATGTATTTTTTTCTACCTTTTCACTTTCTGTGTCCAAAGCACTAGTTGCTTCATCCAGCAGTAACATCTTTGGTCGTCTTAGTAAAGCTCTTGCTATAGCAATCCTTTGTTTTTGTCCTCCAGAAAGCTGGGTGCCCTTTGAACCGATGTTGGTGTCATAACCCTGAAAAAGGAAAAAATATTATTTTAAAACATCAAAGCGTAAAAGTTTCAAAGATATGTAAAATGAAGGTTTGTGAATTGAAATAGTTTTTGATTCAACAAACTGATAGTTATTATGTATGTGATCTTATGTCACCTTGTTGCAAAATAATTTTCTGTATACGACCAAAAGGTAACATATTGGAAATAGTTTATTTACCTCTGGCAAAGACACAACGAAATTGTGAATGTTAGCTTGTTTAGCGGCTTCGATTATTTCATCCATATTGGGTGTTCTAGTATTGTCACCATAAGCAATGTTTTCTTTTATAGTGCGGTCAAACAATATGGGTTCCTGTTGCACGAAGCCGATGGACTGCCTTACATCAGCCAAACGTAGATTTGGCAAGGGGGTGCCGTTCTGAGTCTAAAAATCCATTCATTATTTATCTTCCGAACAGTAATGAGTATTGTACTTAAATTATTTAGGTATTTTTGTAATTAACAAAAAATTTTGAACAATTGAAGTGTATTGTTGATTATAAATAATTTTGTTTTTTTTACCACAACGCCCTCGTCGGGATCGTAGTATCTCTCTAATAACTGTATGATAGTACTCTTGCCGCATCCACTCCCGCCGACCAGAGCTACTGTTTTCCCATTCTCAATTTCTAAGTTACAATCCTTCAATACTTGTATTAACGGCCTAGTCGGATAAGTAAATGTAACATTCGTTATGCTTGCCTCACCGTTTCCTACCTGGATGTAAAAAAAATAATTCATTAAAAACAAATTCTTTAAATATATATATTTAAAAAAATATATATATTATTTTGTGTCTGCTTCACGTACAAAATTTTCTACTGCAGGTTTGACGGGGTCCGTGATTTTTGTTTGTCTAGCTAAAGTAATTATGATTCTTCCTGCAGCTTTAATCCCTCTCTGGAAATTAGGAGCATATGCAAAGGCTTGGGCTGCTGATGATGAACCCATTAATAAAGTTTGAGCTGATCTGAACATGAACAGAAAAAATTGTAAGTAATGGATTACATTAAATTTTGTATATCATTAAATTATTTCGACTTACTTGAGAACAATTTCATATCCGATTCCCTGGTACACCATAAGATGGCCTCCGTAAAACATGGTTATGGAATATACCAGGTTGAAAAGTCCTCTAGACATTCCAAAGACAATTCCTTGCCAATGTGTTGTTTTTTTAGCAATTTGCAGTACGGGCAGAAGTTGGTTTGCGTAGTCTTGGAGAATAATTTGTTCACGTCCTAGCGATGAAACTGTCCGGACATTAGCAACCGCCTCTACTGCGATCTAAAAATGTATTTCGAGTAATATAAAACAAGAAGAAAACAAATTTTAAAACAATGATCAGGTATAATGATATATACGACATTTGCTAGTATTTATTTAAATAAAACTAAGATTTTCGTATGCATAACGCGATTGTTATTATTTTAAACTACAAATTCCAGATGTTCCAAATCCTCTGCAGCAACCGTGATCACCGGCAGACGAGATGAAAAATAATCGTAGTTTTGTCGTTGATGATTGTATAATTTTAGATAATAAAAAGTAGTAGTAGTAGTATATCAGAAAATCTTGATTTTTAAAGAAATTGGAATTTTTGATTCTCGTTTTGTCTTCTAATATTTTTTTTTATTCATAATTACAATTAACTAACCTTAGAACTCTTTTCCATTGTTTTAGCTGTTCCATACGAATGCCTAGTTGTCATTTTACCCTGTTTATAAACCATGAGTCCCATAATAGGAACAAATGCTAGAGCAACTAAACCTAGCCGCCATTCATAGTATAGCGAGGCTACCAACGCGAAAGAAAGGGTTCCGAAGGCTTGTAAAACTGTTCCTATTCTGTGACCTGTAGCCTGTATAAAAGAATACAATTATTATTTGATAAAATCATGGGAAATTCGTGATATATTAATTTGTTCTCACCCCTTGAACTGCTGCAGCTTCTCCTGATAGTCGAGCACAAAGAGCTCCCGTCGAATTATTCTTGTCATCAAAAAATCCGATTTCTTGTTGAAGCATATGTTCCAATAATAATTTTCTTAACCTACATGTTAAATGTCCTCCAGCAACACCGTACATAAATACCTTAAAACAATTTAAGGTGCTATTCATGGTGCTAATTAAGAATCATAATGATAAAATAATGATATAATTTTTTTACCATAATAAGGTTCGTTAGTCCTGCGAATATTCCAACCACCATAAAAAGTAAGACACTCTTTACGACCTCACTTCTCACCCATTCTGGATTATCGTTAGATAGAACCTGCAGAAAGTAAAACAGTTAGAGTAAAAATATAATAAATATATTTAAAAATATTTTTTTTGGAACATATTTCGTATTTTACCCCCATAAAGTCTCCCATCACGATTGCCAAAAGCGGCATCGCAAAACCACTGAAAAATGAACATACGCCGCCCACGGTGATGAACTTCCATTCTGGTGTGTTCAGTTTTAGGATTTGTGTGTACGACACTTCTGTATCATCAGTTGATTCCTCGCTATTCTAAAATCAATGTTTTTATTATTAATGTAGCAACTTTATTTTAATATTCTCTAAAAGATTCTTTATTGACGTAAAATTTTTAACATCAAAAGTTTTTACACTATTATAAACAACTTACTTGCTCTCTAGTTTCCATTTGCTTATTTTCTTCCTTTTCACTTAACAATGATTCACTTCTATCGATTTTATTAGATGGACCTTTAAATAAAAGTAGAAATTATTCGGATACATATGTATATTTGTAATGGTCTAGGAAAAAAAGTTATATTACCTTTCTCCTTTACATTGTTTGATGTTTGTAGTTTTACCATATCGTAAAAGTGACCTTTCTTGGCAATAAGTTCGTCATGAGTTCCGCTTTCTATCACATCTCCACTTTTGAAAACATAAATTTTGTCAACATTTCTTATGGTCGTGAGTCTATGAGCAACAACAATAGTTGTACGACCTTCTTGGGCCTGTAAATATGTTAAAAAAACGTTAATGAACCTGTAAAGAGCTTTAAATATTTATTGGTGACAAGGAAGTATATATTACTCTATCTAAGGCCTTCTGCACTTTAGCCTCTGAAGCAGTATCTAGTGCACTAGTGGCTTCATCTAGCAATAATATCGCTGGATTTCGTACAAGCGCTCGAGCTATCGCAATTCTTTGTTTTTGACCTCCCGATAGTGATGTACCACGTTCTCCAACTAACGTATCATATCCCTGAAATAACAAAAAAATAAATAAATACATATATCTACCTACTTGCTTGGTGGATATCTAATATAAAAAAATTACTATTAGGCCGAGTGAAATTTTTCTTCTTAAAATATTTACAATTTAGTATCGCTCCAACAACGTTATCATATCTCTTAGTGACCATCCCTACCAAAAGTAACAATACTATTATATTACTAGTATTAGAATATTAACGTTACAATTAACAAATCTTTTCCAAGTTTAGGCAATTTTTGTTCTTCAATAAAGAAAACGACATCTTTGTCCGAAAGCATACAACAACGGACACATAACAAACGTGACTATTAATATTCAAAGTGACTATGACGTATAGACAGTAAAGGTAAGTTTGTTTTAAATATGACTAAATGATGAAGGCCATATTTTAAACAACAACAACAACAATATAGCTAAATAGACAGTAAAGTTTGTAACATTTCGTGTATTGTAAAAATAACGTCAGGCTTATCTTGAAATTTAGGGTTAGCCATCTATTTTAAAGTATTTCATGTTCTCTTTTAATTTATGATATTGCCGAGACAGTACGGCAATAATCCTTTAATTTATTGAATACCTTTTTCTGTATATTATCTTGGGAAACATGTAAGCTTAATATCATTTCAAATCAATATACTTACTAACGGTAGTTTCATAATAAACTCATGGGCATTAGCTTGCTTCGCGACTTTTTCTATTTCCTCATTAGTAGCGTCCTCTCGGCCATACCTTATGTTCTCTCGGACCGTTGTATTAAAGAGGACCGGCTCCTGACCGACTAAACCGATCTGAGCTCTCAACCATTTCACCGAAAGGTCTTTGACATCATTACCATCAATTCGGACCTGTGTTTATATTTTTTCATAAAAATAAACGATAAAATGAATAGCAGCAATAGAGATTTTATTATGCCCTTGGAAAAATCTTCTTTTATCTTAAATTTTAATCATAAGAAAAAAAGAATTTGATTAGGTCGTTTAGCATAAACTCGTATTTTGAGATCCTGTTTTGCCAGTTTGGCAAGAATCAGAAGTTGGGTTGTGATATACGTTATAAAATATGTAAACTGATAACAAATGCGGAGTTGTTAGTCATCTAAATGTACTCACACTGCCATCTATTACATCATAATTTCTTGATATCAGTTGTACGATAGTAGACTTGCCGCTACCTGAATGTCCAACTAACGCAACTGATTGCCCTTTCTTGATACTGAGATTAATTCCCTTTAATATCTATAAAAATACATTCTTTTATTTCTGTATACAAAGATTCATAAAAGAAAAATTTCAAACATATTTTTTGTCCACATAGATGTCATAAATACGCATCACGAGGCAATGGAACTTACTTTGACGTTAGGTCTGGAAGGATAATGGAAGCAAACGTTTTTGAATTCAATGTTTCCTTCAATACTTTTAGGGGCAATTCCAAGGTTCAGGAGCGGATTAATTTTGGGGACATTGTCTATTAAATTGAAGATTTGTTCACCAGCGCCACGCGCTGATCCAAACACGTCCATGATGGTAGCCGACATACCAAAGTTCGTTGAACCCATTAATACACTAAAAAGTACCTGCAATCGATTTTTATTGAATACTATTCAGTTGAGAAACGTTACAATAAACATAATATTATGTTTAATGATAGCAACAACTTAAATTAAAACAGCAAAAATTATGCAAAAAGCCTTTGGATTTTTTTCAGGGATATTCTAATAATCCTTTTAACTCACAGCAATCATGGTGTTGACGTCATATAATTCTGGTTCATCCATCATGAACTTATATCCGAACCAAAAACATAAAGAGTAAGACCCAAACAAACATAGGTATATCAACCCCATCAGCATACCATTGAAAATGCCTGTAAAAATTATAATTGTTTAAAATTGTACAGGAATATACAAGAAAAACAATTTAGGCCTGCTTTTTTCGAATTTGTTCAATAACATATTTTGCTACAAAAAAAAAAAAAAAATTTTTGGATATTTACTACGGTTTGTTTATTATTTTACAACGACAAATCGAAGTTTCTGTTTCTTTGCAGCAACCGTGATCAAGGGTAGACGGGACAAAAACGTGTGTCGGTTAGTTTTCTTATTTGTCACCTACCGCCAATGATTTCTTAATTTTCTTCCGTATCGTGCCTCTTTGTGCATCCAGAGTGATATGCCAGAAAATTAAGAAATCTTTGGCGGTAGATGATAAATAACAAGACTAACTGACAGACACTTTCATCCCCCCTCCCTGCGGTCACGGTTGCTGCAAAGGAACTGAAATTTCGGGATTATAGAGTTGTTATGTCTAAAATCTTAGTTTTATCAAAATTAATACGCGAAAATTTTAGACATAATTATATTTTGCAACTTATACTTTTCTTTGCGTGTAATCCTCTCATTTCCACAGTATATTTTTCGTATCTTTTTAATTCTTTTTCCTGTCCACTAAAAGCAAATACTGTTCTTATAGACGACAATACTTCCTCAGCTATAGAACCAGCTTTTGCCGCCGAAATAGCTTCTTTATACGATATTCGTGCCCCAAACTATAATACCAAAAATATGTGATCATTGACTAATATTTATGTTCTAATTTAGGCAACTTTATTTTTATGTTAAAAAAGCAAATATCTTACAAAGCCTGTGACTCCAATTAACAGACAAGTGATAGGAAATGAGATCAAACATAAGAGTGTTAGTTTCCAGCCCTTCACCAGCGCCATTATTATAGAACTTATGAATGTCACTTGGTAATATATAAAGGTCGCTAGTTTCTCTCCTATACCATCCTCTAGTTTTAAAACATCGCTGAAACATTAATATTTTTAGTAAGGGATGGTTCAATTCACAAACATTGCTAGAATTTAAAAAGTAATACGTGGATCATACTCCGTGACTTTGCTTGCGAAATCACCAGTTTTGTGAGTGTCAAAATATTCAAAATCTTGATTCAATGTTGCTCTCAAATACTCTTGACGAATGCGATGTGCCTGAAGAAAATGTTGGAGTTAGTTTTACACAAAACAATTTTCTATTATGAGATAACTTTTTCGACCATAATTACCTGATTATAGGCTGACATGTTCATGAGAACTGTTGCGATATATGACAGTATAATAATAACAAGTCCCAGAACGGCATTGTATATAGCAAAATCTTGTACTTCGCTAAGCAATATATCCGGTTGAGGGTCATTTAACACAATAGATTTTCCATAGTTGACCATACTTTGAAGCAGTGAAGAAAAGAGAAGAGTATTAATTGGTGTCGTACATCCACATAATACGGAAGCCACAATCGCTATACACATGAACATTTTGTCTTTCGTT